>NW_024063496.1:0-57557 GCF_006381635.1 Hibiscus syriacus | reverse complement strand
AGCACAACCACGACCAATGCACACAATAATGTTCCGGCAGAACAACGATCATTAAGCCCCAGCAACAGGGATTCAGCTCCAGTTTCATCTGCCCAAACCAAAGCTTCAGCTCCTAGGGTAACTCTTGATTTGATGCAACCAGCTGGACTGGGGGATGATAACCAAAAGCCAGCTCAACAATTGATGCACCAGCTATCCAGCAACTTTTAGTTAATCAAATGGCAGCTTCTTTGACTAGAGACCCTAATTTCACAGCAGCTCTTGCTGCAGCCATTTCAGTAAGAGTTGTAACCAGAATACGATAGGAAAGTGGTGAAAATTCATAGCATTTTGTATGTTCTTGGCTCAGTTGAAAATGGGAGGAGTATTCTTTCCAGTCCAGATGTTATCTGAGCTTCGCTTCTCCAATTGCACAGAAATCATAAGCTGCTCATGAACAAATCAACATACAAAGACTAAAATGTCATTTTTGAAGTATGGGGACTGAAATGAACTTTTACATATAGTATAGGAACTTGTTCCACACTTTAAACCAATTTCTTTATATTAAAACTTTGCTAGCTGCCAGCTGATAATTTCTTGTCTATATATACTTATTTTTACCCGATAGGGCAAAAATAGAGACTCCCATAAGGCCATGGGGCATGCTTTAAAAGACATTAGTACATTACCCCTCATATAAGGAAGAAAAATTAGACCTATTCAGGTCGGGTTTGTCGGTTCAAGATATTGAGGAGAAAATTATATCCCTTTAAAATATATATCAGATTTAAATTTTATCTTATTCTTGAACTTATTAAGTAATTTAAAAGATAAAAATCAAATTCTGAACATATATTTTCTTATAATCACTTCAAATTATTCAAGAAAAATTATCCTATTCATTTAAGATTATATGTTATTTAATATATATTACCTAGTCTATATCATATAGAAATTAAGCACTTATCTTAATTTATTAATTTTATTTTGAGTTCTCAATTACATTATAAATACAGTAGAATATACTCTGATTAAATAAATATTTTATCAAAAAAGTAAATGAGGTTGGAGATGATAATGAAAGCGATAAGCATTAATGAGATATCATTCAACGAAATGTTAGATCTCTAGTTGTAGTTTAGACCATAGATAAGTAATAAACTGGTAAATACATTACTTTTTCAGGACCAAAAATCGTGTGTGAAAATGGTAAACGTACAGTTGATGGTGCCAAAAAGAAAAGGATATTTTTCAACTCATCAGGTATTAAAAAATAATGGTGCTACACGCCTTTTGATTTCAAGCAAAGTGCAGGTTTTTGATTTGAGAAAGGAAAAACAAACCTACATTTATGATGTACAACTTGCCTTTTGCTTTTGTCTCTCATTCATTGATATGTTTCTAGATGATGTTACCGGTTGACCTGCAAGGTATTACGACTGTAGAATTATAAATGACTGAGGTAATCGGTCATCACTCGTTTTCTTTTAAATTTTCTCGGAAAATCTGAAAAGGAAAGAGAAAATTAACAAAGATTGGAAAGTTCGAAGTCCACGAATTTGTCTACATATGTCCACTAACACGTTGGACCTCATTACCAGCAAAGTTGGTGCCAAAAAAAAAGTGATGCATTCAAATAATTAAATAAGACCTAAGTGCTTACTTCAGTCGCATGATGTCATACCCATTACGTTATCAATTCCCATTGCTACCACATAAACTTTATTAAATACCTATGGCTATGATCATTGTCATGGCAACATACCAAGGACAGCACAACCATGATTTTATTATTCTACAGCAGGTCAATCATGTCTTCTTCGGCAACTAGCTTTCCTTATCCAGTTCTGGATAACCCTTTTCGACCGCCCATTACTCGGAATTACCTTGGAATGTTATGAAAGATTACGACACAAGCAGCAGCGTGGACGACCACAAGAATCAAAGACTATGTTGCATCATTGACAAAAGATTCCAACTTCCCTATGCCTTTAGCCGCCGCAGTTTCCCGCAATGCTGGACACCAGCAATCTCATGAACTTGAAAAGATTCCAACTTCCCTGACTCTGGCCTGTGCTGAAATGAATCGAGAAAGCCTCATTTCAAGTTGTGAAGTTCAATTTTTTATACTGCTAACATGAGTGATTTAATAGTCAGTGGCACAACCTGACCGACCGGTAAGGTACTCTCAACCACCCTAAAGCAGTATCGCGCCAGCTGGTCAGTCCGGTCCATGACAGTCGAGAGATTATATACCAAGTTATATATTATCACCATTAAAACTAGGATACTAATCCAGAAATGAGTTGGCTTTTCGTAGGTTGGTAGCTCCATATCTGCACTTGAGACCCACCTTCGTACAAGAGAAGATGCTATTATCTTATATCGATGATAATCTACACCCAATTCTTAAAAAAGAAATATTCACTTACATTCCTTTTAACTAAAATTTTACACAATGTTTATATATATACTGAAAAGGAGAACAAAAGTAAAACTATTATATAAAGTTGTGTTCCTATATTTTACAACAAAGCTTTTTGGGCACCGCACAAGTAGCTCGAGAGGACCTAATATGAACTTCATCCATCGGCTCTGCTCCAATATCAGAAAACATGTTAAAGAATTAATGCAGTTAAAATAGATTACAATTTGAAAAGGTTTTCGGACTCACCATTCACCACCTGCATGTATTTTAATTTACAACTCATTCTTGCGGTCTCATCTTAGACTACACGTTCTTTTACAAGGATTTTCCCTCCACTGAGCAAAACATAACATGTTTTTACATGTTAGAATCAGAATGTCAGGTTAATTGGTAGAATCCATCATTGAATAGCGGCGCTCTTGATTGGACCTTGTATCAAGTGTTGAGAGCTTCAGACTCCTTCATGGAAGTACTAGTTTTTTGGCTTCTCATTTTCTGCCTCCTTTGCTTTCTTCATATCCAATTCAAGTTGCTTG
The DNA here is from genome assembly GCF_006381635.1 of Hibiscus syriacus. NCBI lineage: Eukaryota > Viridiplantae > Streptophyta > Magnoliopsida > Malvales > Malvaceae > Hibiscus > Hibiscus syriacus. The sequence continues at coordinate 54,611 of NW_024063496.1, read as the reverse complement.
CAGTTTTCCTCATGTGCTTTGACAAACATCCTCGAAAAAGCTGAGCAAAGTAGCCATGACTATAGAAAAAGTTGCAGACAAAAGAGACAGTGATAAATCTGAATAAAATACACTCGAGACATAAAACTGCTCTACAGCTGAGATTCATACGGGTGCATGTTGGCTAATAGTTTTTAGAAAGCACAAATTACTTAAGATGGGAACATATTAGCACAAATGCTAGCTATGATATCTAAACTAGATCAACTTTACTGTAGGCATCCAAAGTGACTTAAAACAGTAGCATACTGATGCGAAAACAACACTTGGTTATAGATCAAGAGGGGGGCACCACCATCATTTAGGACAGCATCACTCAAAGTATTGCTTTTGAGGATAAGTAGAAGTACTACTACAATAAAAGAAAACCATTATATTTCGGTTACAAAAAGTAACGAAGTGAAAATGAAACACTTGATAAACTTTTGGGTCCTAAAATGATGCAGGGTTAAGCATTAATTAGACTTGTTAAAACTAAACCACGACCTTGCTCAAATGGGCAACGTGCAGGATCTTCTCCAAAATAATGAGCCAATGCATCTGCATTTTTACCCTGAAGGCATCAATTTAGAAATGCTTATGAATTTGTTTTCTTTCTGGCACATCGAATATGTAAGAATAAAACCTCCTTAACGTAATACATACCACATAAGTATGAAGCGCAGTCAAAGACTTCACTTCCCCTTCAGCAAAACTAAGGAACTCCCTTACAGTCTGAAGATATATATAAATAAAAGCATTTACTGTTAGAGAAATATGAAGAAAAAGAAAAATGAGAATTAGAGAGAGCACAAGTTATTTGAAAGTGAGTACTGATCCAAACGAAATATTATTCATAAGACAAGTGATACAGTTGTATAGTAGCTCAATGGTCATGGTACTCTTGATTAGCACTTGAACATTTTGAAGGCTGAAGAAGTGCTGTCACAGCGAATGAATATTTGGCAAAAAAATAGTTTGGAAGGCTGTTCAAAGCAGTTCATTTTTATCAAAACCCAATGATGAATGATAAAGACTATTGGATGAGATTAAATCTCAAGAGATTTTGACCAAAGTCTCAGATCACAACAGCTCTAATCAAGTTTCTTTAAACCAATGTTGACTTAAACATCCCATTTAGCTTCTGCAAAGGCCAACACTGACCTACTAATTACTAAAGATCCTGATTGAAAACTTTAATGCACCATCTTGTTCCTCTAAAGATTATGCAATGTTGTTATTTTAGTTAAGGGAAGGGAAGGGGGGGAGACTAGGAAAGCCAAGGTTGTGGTGTCCCTAACAGGCACTGCATTAAATATAAGAAGAAAATCCAAGCAACATGTGAATGTGCAGAGCCTGATATGCAAAATAGCTATTTAATATATAGGAAATACCTTGCAAAATGTTTCAGAGACGGGACCATCCTTTTCTGAGGCAGCTAGTTCTTGGACAACCTTCTCCAACCCTTTGCTAATGGCTTGTGTCTCGTCTGCCAAATATTTCAATTGTACCTGCATGGTAATCAATAATTTTGCTTAACATCATATGGAAAAGGTTAAGAAATTTAAGTATGACCTGAAAAGGCCATAAAAATCTTACCTTTGTTGCAGCTTCCAAAGTCACAAGGTCTTTTGGAAAATCTATTAATTCTGGCAACTTTTGGCTCAGGACCTAAAAATTAGAGGCCATAAAGAGTAAAGTATAAATTGACGTTCTCACAAAGAATAAGATACAGTTTGCAATGGCAATAAGTTATGATTGCAAAAGTAAAACAACCCAACATACCATGTATTTTCTGCAAGAATTTTCATGATATTAGTAACCTTTAAATTTTAAAATTAGTCTTCAACAAAATTGCAAAAGGATGCAGTGAATGTCTGCACACATTCAAGCATTTTACTTGGTATACAGTAAGACAGAGGCATTCCATCTTGAAACATAAATGTAGAAGTACAAGAATATTCAAGTTATTCAAACAAATTTAACAGGAAAGATCACAATCAAGGAAATTAAGGTAGATGATCTTCTACCTTACAAAGATAATGCATGAGAGTCATTTTTATTCCGAGCTCGTGTATCTGTGAGTTTAAGGAGACTATCCAACCGAAAACCAACGGCAGAACCTGTGGGGTTGAACCATAAATTACTGAAACGTTTGGAGTAAATTGATGCTTCTTGAAAAAATTGTACAGATATGACATCTCGGACTTGATTTCTATTCTTAGCAGTTAAGGATAAAAAATACAGGATTACAGGACTGTGTTAAATATTTAAGAGACTCAATTAACAATAAGGAAACAGCGAAAATACATAACTCATTCAAGAAGAATAACAGAAAGCAAATCAGCAGTGAAAAGACTGACCTTGTTTCCCATTAAAAAATTTATCTAAACAGAATGAGATACAAAAAGATGACTACAATAAGATAGTTCTTCATCTATTAATAAAATATACCTCCTCAGTTAAATCACTCACCCTAGCAGTTCCTTGGTTCAAAGCATTTCCCAGAGAAAGAATAGTTTGCATTATCCTTTTCAATTTGACCGAATTCCTCACCTGGTGAATGCATCGGTGAAATGGTTTAAATGACTAAATTCTTCAGGAGAATAACACCTTCAATTGGAAAAGCTAATTTATGTCCAAAAAAGCTTAACTTGCCTCTCCAACAGCAGAGTTTACAATATCCAAACTATTTCTAAGATCAGAGACCTGTAAAGGTGCAATAAGTACCAATTAGGTGACAACAACAGTAGAAAGCATCTCATACCAATCTGAGCGCACAGGTTCTCCTCATACCTGGGAATAAAATTGTATTTTGAATAAGAAAACTCTTAGCTTAGACTCTACTCGTGGCACCGTCATCAATTCTAGGAAAAACTGTCACCAAATACTGAGCAAGTAATCAGATTATATGCAAACTAAATTGTTAAAGAAAAGTGTACAACACAAAGATACTCTGCTGACCTGTTCGCATTTTCCCAAGTTTTCCCTGTCTCCTGTATAACCCTGAAAATAAAAATATAATCATCACCCCAAACGTGATTATTTGCATAATGTACATGATACCATCTACTCGTTATGCGCATCTAAAAGTCTTACAATCTGAAACTATTACTTCAAGAGCACAGATAGAGAATATATAATCACATATATCAATACCTTGAGTAATTCGATCTCTTCTTTTGTAGGACAAAACTTAATAAGGTTCTCAATCTGATCAGGATCTAATGCTGTATCATCTAAGGCAAGGATTGCACTCTGCAACATAGTGACAGAGAAGTAAAAACGTAAAACATCAAATGAAGAATATTTCAGGGCAACAAATTGAACATGACACATTGGCTGTTATATAAGTTCAATTTGGTAATCAAGTGCCTAGAGAGAAACAAAATTATCTAACCCTAGCATACATCAACCTATGAACTAAATGCTGTCATTTGTTAATTGTGAATAACCATGGTACCTGTCTTTTGTACATCGAACTATAACTGAAAATCTAAACTACTCATCAAGTAGCATTTATTTTAAGAGAAATGCCATAGTTATCTTACTGTCAATTCAGGCAAAGGGATTTTAACTTTTGTGAGCATGATTTCACAATTATATGCCCGTCTAAGCTCAATCTGCAATATAAATGAATTTCTTGTGAGATAGCATACTCAGATAAAAGCTCCAAGATGAATAAGAGTTTAACAAGAATAAAGAGAAACACCAACCAAGAAACATAACACTATGGAAAATCACCATCAAGAACCAAGTATGGAACAGTTAACAGGTTTAAAGGGGGAAAAATCCTTTCAGCCCCAGTTTGGCACAAAACAGAATTAAGATCCTTAAGTCAGGCAATCAAGAGAACTAACAATGAGCTTCAAGCCTTCAACCTGTTCAAAAAAAAAAGGGGGGTGCTAATTACCAGCTGGACTTTATCAGGTTTACGGCCTGAGGCATTACTGTTTGATTTCCCAGGCTTGTTCCTGCTATTTGCAGTTGGTGAAATTGCAGAGAAAAGACTCTCAAGTTCTGACATGTCAAATTCTGGAGCCCTAGTACAGAAAAAAGAAAAGTCATAGTACATATCTATGAAATTATATGAATAAAAGCAATTTAGTGACAAATGCATACTTGGCAGCTTCCTCGGGTCTTTGTGCCTCGGCCCATAAGCTTCCTTGTTGGACCCTCGTTAACTTCATCCAATGATAAGGCTTTAAGTTGGATTTTTTTATTGGAGCCTGGTTTTTATTAGAACCTAAACGTGCTATTGAACGACCCCTCATCAAAGGAGCGCCAGGAGGTGTCCTGGAATTGAAGTATATTGCCATTGCTTACTGAGTTTGCTCTAGATAATCCCATAGGAACTGGAGGAGGTGGCACGGGTGGACCTGGACCAGGAGGTGGCAGTGGCACTGAGGATTGACTAGTTAGGGGAGGTGGAGGTGGTGGAGGAGGTCCTGATGTCCGAAGTTGTGGTGAAGAATTTGAGGAAGCAACATTGGGAAGGGGTGGAGGAGGGGGAGGGGGACCGGAGGACGGGGATAAGTTTTTGACTGTGGGATCTGAAGATGCACTCGAAGAGGAAGGCGGGGGATGGGCAGGGGGTCGGCTAGATTGGGATGATTTCTTTGCTCCAGTAGGAGGAAGAGAAGAGGTATGACAAGCAGAAGATGGGGTTGAAGCAGATTTTTCAATGGCAGAAGATTCTACTGAAAGAGAAGACAAGGGAGCTTTACTGGTAGGTTGTGTACCACGAGGGTTCGGTGAAGTAATCCCAATAGAATGCTGCATAAGTTTTTGTGTATCTGATAAAGGAAGAGACGAAACAGATGAAGAAGTTAGTGGTCGAATGTTTTCTTCTTGGGTTTCAGTTTTCTTTCTAACTGAATTTGCATCCATGGTTGGTTTGTATTGTGCAGAATGTTGTAGGGCAACTTGAGAATCCCGAATTTCGACCTTCCTTCTAGTTGCATTGGCTTCTTCGGATGGTTCAGTAGATGTCTCACAATGTTCCGCTCCTTGTGGAGCAGCTTGAAGTTGTAATTCAGTTTTTCCCTTAATTGGATCAGAAGGTGATCTGAGATAGGACTGTGCAGACTTTTGGGGAGCAACCTGGATTTCCTGTGATACAAACTTCTTTCGAGATGCATTTTCATCCGATGTAGATGCTTTCTCTGAACCAGTGCATGAGATGCTGTGATCTAATAACTGTGATTTTGATTTCTCCATTTTTTCTTGGATTCCTGATGGCATATGCTGAAGTGTATTTGCTACATCTGTTGAAGGAGATGGCCAATCACCATTGCTAAAGATCTCTTGAACTTTAGCAAAAGCTTCCATGGGAAGACCACCTTTCTCCTCAACACCCGAAGAACCAGTTGAAAAGGCAGAATTTCGAATATCCATATCTGAGAAAACAACCTTCACCCAGACATAAGTTAATAACTATTCAAAAACCAAACAGCACACAACAAAATACCGAGGACTGAGGAAGATGAATGTATACCTCTGCTCTAAAATCCTTTGGAAATCGGTCCTTAGAATTCCATAAGGTGTCAATTTCTTCACGGTTAAGCATCAAAATATATGATTTTAAAAAGGCTGTATTGAACACGACCCTGAACATCATTAATTCCCGCTGCCGATCACTATTATCTAAACTAATACATTCAAGAACAACATCACCCACAACATGGCAACGTATGTCAATTTTAACTAGTTCGTTATCCACCTGAAAGAATAAGTGGAGATTTAAATATGTAAAGAGGAGAGTCACTTCAGCTCTGATGTTGACAGCAAAAGATGTCTCATTGTGGAAGGTTACAGGGAATAAGTAGTTTACTTCCAAAATAATGATGAAAAATGTTTTTTCTTAGATAAAAGAGAATCAACTCACCTGCCTATAATACCGAACAAGTTTACTCTTCTTTGGTGTAGAGAAGAGAACTTTGGGGGTCCTGTCAGCAGCCATCAAAGGATCCTGTCCATATATCCTAAATATTGGACGGCAGCCCCCCTCGCCATCCATATTAGGAACACATCTTAGAATAACACAGTCTAATGTAAGTGGTCTATCTGATTGAGGCCATTGTGAGCCCGTAACGCTCCTAGAGACATACTGAAGATACCTTAATTGAGAGGGTAGTGGATTCAAGGGAGATGTCAACTGCAAAAGCTCACGAGGTGCTCGCTTATAGATCAATTCTAATGTTTTCTGCTCGTTATTGGATTGCTTTCGGTATAACATGAGAGCAGCAAGCAAAAATGCCAAAACTGGCCACCCACCTCGTTCACAATGCATTAAGATCAAGTTGTGTTGCCCAAGTGAGAACCAGTTTTCACTAGATTTCAAGAAATGACGGATCACCTCAATGGTGAGTATTGGGCAACCTTCATATTGACGAGGATAGTCCATTACAGTCATATTATACTTGGACAATATGCTGGCAATCCGACTTTGGTGCTCTCCTTCTCGGAAGTTAAAGGCCATGAACGAGACATCAGGAAAGTGACCACGGAGTTTACCCAACATGCCTTCAATGTGGTTTTTAAAATCATTGTCTTCCTTAATGTCCGATGAAAAGCAGCAACTAAAAACTAAAAATGTATACAACAAAGCTTCCGTTATTTAATGAGTCATAGGATAATACTCTCATGTGATTGATAAGCAAATAATAAAATACCACACAACAGAGATTAAGTTGTTTACTCGAACATTTCTCCCACGGCAGTAAGTAGAAACTGCTCTAACAGGAAAACTACATCATATTGAAATCAGGGACATAAATGACAACCTTTAAACAAATAATAAGATAATCTGCATCCTAAACCATCAGCTTCTTTCTGCATATAAAACTAACTTGCAGCATAGTTACATTATGTTGATTGATGAAGATAGTTCACATTGAAGAAACACTAATTCAAAGATTACAGGCCCCATCGAACTATTCATTCTATGCATCATGCATTTGATCTTAGTTTTGATAAAATCCAGTGTTATACCATTGCAGCCTCAAATCACATAATTTACGTTGAAAATAAATTATTTTATGACAATTTCAGTATGAAAACACTTGGAAGAAAAACTCCAATGTAATAGCATTTCCCACGGACACATGGGGTGTATATATCTAATAAACGTGTAATTACATTTCGTAATCTCATAACCGTTTAACATACGAAGAAGCAAATTAAATTAGAAAGGGGTAAAAGAAAACCCTACCGTAAACTCTTTCAGAGATTTCCACGAGCCCATCAAGCGGTTTTTTATTAAATAGCTTCTTAAACAATGCCATTGTTGTTCCAAGATGGAATCAACCCAGAAGAAAAAATACCCACATCGAGCTGATATACATGAAAGAAGAGGAAGATGGGCGGACATGATTGCAATGGCACATGGCAGAGGAATTAAGATATAAAAGAGTTAGTTTGGGGGAGAAAGGGTGGGAAAAGGAGAATATTCTGTAACGACATTGAAAGGGATTTGGGATGAGGTTTGTTTGTTACTAATGAAGCGGATGAATAATAATATTAAATTAAACAAAAAAGAGACAAAGATATAAACTTTGTCTATGTCTCTGTCTCTGTGTTGGGTCCTTTTTGTGAGCGTCAATGGATGATGATAACGACTGGTCCTTGTTTCCTTTTCTCGTTTCCTTCTCTTTCGTTTTTTTTTCTTCCTCTATGATAGAATATATTTATGTATTGTAATAATCTAATAAGACAATGTTCATTGGTAGAGGGCATTTATGAAAGAAAAATTATACAACGATGAGTATTATTAAATTAATTTATAAAATGTTAAAATATAAAATATTAAACATATAATTACAAGTTAATTTAAAATTTAAATTTAATTTAATTGAAATATAATATTTATAAAATATTAGTTTTTAGGATAAATTATATCATTGACTCCTAATTATTTATCTTTTTTATTAAAACCACCAATTTTTTAATTTTACAATCGGATACTTAACTATTTAAATATTGTCAATCAAGCTACTTGTCGTTAAATATTAACGGAGGAGATGAAGTGGCGGGTAATAAAATTTGTATAATTATCCATTTAGTCCTCGTTATGTACATATCTTATTAATTTGGTCCTAACTTTTATTTAATTTAATAAATATAATCCTCAATCAGATGATGACATGTGTCACTATGTGTTTGAATATTTTTCTTAATATTTTTATTTAATTTAATAAACTTTCCATCCAATCAAATGGTGTCACGTGTCACCAATTGAATGAATATAAAATAAATTTAATCAATAATCGATGTTTGTGGGATTTAACTCAAGACATGAGGAGAGAAAGCAAACGCTCCAACCACTGGGCTGCACCATTCAAATGACAAATCTATCACGACATAATATATATAGTCAATGCCAATTAAAAAAGGAAAATGACCTAATAAGAAATCCAACATGAAATAATTGAATAATACAATAATATGATATATATACACGAATATTATAACTGATCAACATGTGAATGTATTTTGTTTATATTTTGTTGAAAACATTTTTGATATTTCGATATAACAAATTAAGTTAAATGAATTTTAAGATTTCACAAATGATTTTACAAATTCGATTCAATTAACCGAATATCAAATTATTACTCCAAGTTTTTCAAGATCAATTTTAATCCTTACTAAATGTGTAAAATTGTGATTTGTACTTAAACTATTTTTGAAACAATTTTCACAAAGTATTTTGAACCAAAAACAAGCCTTAAATCAATTATTCAAAGGCATGCACCGATGCATCAGTACATGCATCGATGCATCGATGAATTAATTGAACATCGAATGCATTCCATGCACCGATGCACTCTCCATGCATCGATGCACTCTGAATATTTTCAAAACATCGAATGCATTTGATGCATCGATGCACAAGACATGCATCGATGCGTTAGGCTATTTTTCAAACATCGAATGCATTTCATGCATCGATGCACACTTGGTGCACCGATGCATCAAGTGTTCCAACGGTCAAAATATTTGAATTTTACACATATGCACCGATGCATACTTGATCATGGATCGATGCATGAGACGCTCCACCTAGAAAAATTAATTGTTTTCACACTTAAACGGCTCTATTATCCCCACTAATTATCACCAACGTTCAGAATTGATTCAAGGGGTATTTAAACAAGTTATGGAGCCTTTGATCAAGAACAAGAAACATCAATCAACTAGAATCAAGAGAGAATCAAAGAGAAAGCATCAAACCTCAAGTTTGAGTATTTCAAGCCTATTTTTCATCCAATATTCATTTGCTTTCAAGAACACTTTTGTACTCAATTGTATTTATCCTTGAGTGTTCTTTTCTTTGTTCTAGAATTGTGCAAACATCTTACCTTGTGAGGTTTTCTTGTAAGTTTGCAAATTTGTAATCTTCTCTTTGGGAAAAAGAGTGTTCTCAAGAGTTGGGGTATACTCTTGAGGGATTTTGTAAGGTTATCTCTTTGGCCTCAAAAGAAAGAACAAATTAGTGAATTTGTTGGAAAATCCTTAGTGTGGATAGCTAAGGTAGTGGACATAGACTTTGTTTGAGAAAGTCGAACCACTGTAAATCGATGTGCAATTACTTTAAATTTTCTGCAAAAGCTTCCACGAAATTTTTAATTGCCAATTCACCCCCCTCTTGGCCGATTCCGTAGATCGATTAACTCAACAATTGGTATCAGAGCCTCACTCATTTGAAGGTTTAATCGCCTCTTGAGTCATTCGGGAAGAGTTACATCGATTACCAAGTCATCAGTGGCCTCCACTTCAAATTACGACTCTGGTCTTGATTCGATGCCCGTCAACAAGCCTCCTTTCTTCAATGGAGCTAATTACGCCTATTGGAAGAATATAATGATGTACTTCATTCAAGCAAGTGACATGGGAGCATGGAATGCCGTAGAAGAAGGATACATCAAGCCTATCACTCATCCAAGGTTGTGGAGTGAAGGAGAGACAAGAATGTTCCAGCTCAACTCCAAAGCCATCCATATTATTTTTTGTGCTCTTGGACCAGATGAATACGGAAGAGTTTCATCGTGTACAACCGCCAAAGAAATATGGGACAAGCTTCAAGTCACACATGAAGGTACATATGAGGTAAATAAATCAAAAATTAGTATTATAACGCATAGCTATGAAAATTTCAAGATGAAACCAAATGAAGACATCAAAGCTATGACGGATAGATTTTCAACGATTGTCAATGGTCTCAAATCATATGGAGAGATCATCTCAAATGAAAAGCTTGTGAGGAAGTTAGTCTACTCCCTCCCAAAATCATGGCAATCAAAGAAGACGACAATCATCGAGTCTAAGGACCTATCGTCCTTAACTCTTGAAGAACTTATCGGTTCACTCCTCACTCATGAGATGATGCTCGAAGATGAGGTGGACCTTGATAAAGTTGAAGAGACACCAAAGGAAAAGGAGAAGAAGAAAAATATTAGAGTTGCTCTCAAATCCACAAAAGATGAGAGTGATTCTAATAATGATGATGATGACGAGGAAATGGCATTGTTTGCCAAACGGTTCAGAAAAATGATGAGACCTTACCAAGGAAGAAAATTCAAACGAAACGAAGGCCTCAAAAATGAACCAAAAGAGAAGGACCCGATCATTTGCTATGAATGCAAAAAACCAGGGCATGTCAAATATGATTGCCCATAATTGAAAAGAAAAGGTCAATCAAAGAATAAGCACAAGGCTCATGTGGCTACATGGAGCGATGAAGAAGGTTCCGATGAAGAGGAACAAGAAGTAGCAAACTTGTGCTTGATGGCATTCGGGGAAGATTCTAAGGTAACCTCTAACTCATCCGATTTTGATGATTTATCTTATGATGAGTTATTTGAGGAGTACAATGGGTTGGCTTCGGATTATGAGAAATTGTTTTTAAAATATAAAAATGATGTTTCAAAATTGAAAAATGAAAACAAACTCATATCCAAAACCAACAACGATCTTGAAAGTAAAATCAAAGATTTGCAAATCAAACTAGAAGAGTTTGAAAAGAAAAATTTAGATTTGCAAAATTTACTTTCAAAGATCAATGATGATCATCAAAAGAAAATTGATGATCTTAAAACTTCTTTTGATAAAGTTGGAACAAAACATTTTGAAAAAGGTGGAAATTCAAAATCCAACTTTGTTAGAAAAAGTTTTAGAAACTACAATCATATAGGTCCCCAAAGAACCTCTAATGGAAAAATCATTAGAAGTATGTGGGTTCCTAAATAACTCATTACTACTAAAGATAAAAATATCCTACACAAATGGATACCTAAGGGGACTAGGATTTTGGAAACTAATGAATATGGACCCAAAAGAATTTGGGTACCAAAAATCAAAAATTAATCTATGTTTGTAGGGAAAGGAGCATTGCTACAAGGCACGGGAAACAAATTCAAATTCATGGTATCTTGATAGTGGATGCTCAAGACATATGACAGGAGACAAAAGCCGGTTCATTGAGCTTAACGCCAAAAATGGAGGAGAAGTGACTTTTGGAGACAATTCAAAAGGTCACATTGAAGGTATTGGTACAATAGGTAATACCTCTTCCATACAAATTAAGAATGTTTTATATGTGAATGGATTAAAGCATAATCTAGTGAGTATTAGTCATTATGCGATAAAGGATTCAATGTCTTATTTGAAATTAATGGTTGTAAAGTCATTGACATTGCATCTAATCGGATTATGCTTGTTGGTCATAGAATAGGAAACATTTACATGGTGCATTTAGATTCTATTGATATGACTAATTTATGCCTAGTTGCTAAGGATGAGCATGATAGTTGGTTATGGCATAGGAGACTAGGTCATGCTAGTATGAGTGTTTTGCAACGGTTAATTCAAGGAGACTTAGTAAGAGGGTTGCCTAAGCTTAAATTTGATAATGATAAAATCTGTGATGCTTGTGCTAAAGGAAAACAAAAACGAGTTTCTTTTAAATCTATTAATGATGTATCAACTAGTAGAGTATTACAATTGATCCATTTAGATCTTTTTGGGCCAACTAGAACTACTAGCTTGGGAGGAAAACAATATGCATTTGTCTTGGTAGATGACTATTCTAGATACACTTGGGTTCTATTCTTAAGTACTAAAGATGAAGCATTAGAAAATTTCATCACATTTTCAAAAATAATCCAAAATGAAAAAGGTTACTCTATCACTAGTGTTAGAAGTGATCATGGAACTGAATTTGAAAATCTTGGATTTATTGAGTTTTGTAATTCTAATGGTATTAGCCATAATTTTTCAGCACCTAGAACCCCTCAACAAAATGGAGTTGTTGAGAGGAAAAATCGAACTTTAGAAGAAATGGCTAGAACCATGCTTTGTGAAAATAATTTGTCAAAATATTTTTGGGCGGAAGCCACAAATACCGCTTGTTATGTTGTAAATCGAGTAATGATTAGGCCAATTTTAAAGAAAACTCCATATGAAATTCTCAAAAATAAAAAGCCTAACATTATCTATTTTCATCCTTTTGGATGTAAATGTTTTGTTTTAAATAACGGTAAAGAAAATCTTGGCAAATTTGATGCTAAAAGTGATGAAGGAATTTTTCTGGGTTATTCCTTAAATTCTAAAGCTTATCGTGTATTTAATAAAAGAACTTTAGTTGTAGAAGAGTCTATACATGTTGTTTTCGATGATAATCCCCTTCCAAGGAAGGATTCTTCTGTTAATGATGATGTAGGTATTGCACAAGCAAATGACGTTAGACATGACGTTGGAGAATCATCATCAAAGGAAGAAACAAAGATGAGGAAACTCATGATCCCCTCGAGAATCCAACCATTGAAGAAAGGGAAGTATCTTTTCCAAGAGAGTACAACTATGTCAAGGATGGTGAAATTATAGGTGATCCATCAAAAGGGGTAACTACTCGATCTTCTCTTAGAAATATCTGTAATTATGTTGCATTTATTTCATGCATAGAGCCTAAGAACATCAAAGAAGCATTAAAAGATGAACATTGGATTATGGCTATGCAAGAAGAATTAAATCAATTTGAGAGAAGTAAAGTATGGACATTAGTTGAAAGGCCTAGTAATAAATCTACTGTAGGTACTAGATGGGTTTTTAGAAATAAACTTGATGAAAGTGGTAATATAGTGAGGAACAAGGCTAGACTTGTTGCTCAAGGCTATACTCAAGAAGAGGGCATAGACTATGATGAAACATACGCTCCCGTAGCTAGGATGGAAGCAATTAGAATGTTATTAGCATTTGCATGTTTTCATGAATTTAAATTATATCAAATGGATGTTAAAAGTGCATTTTTAAATGGTTTTATAAAAGAAGAAGTGTATGTGGAACAACTTCCAGGTTTGAAGATTCAAATTTCCAGATCACGTTCTTAAATTGACAAAAGCTCTTTATGGTTTAAAACAAGCTCCTAGAGCTTGGTATAAAAGATTGTCAAATTTTTTAATTGAAAAAGGTTTTTCAAAAGGAAAGGTTGACACTACATTGTTTTTAAAACATAAAGGTAAAGATTTATTAGTAGTTCAAATTTATGTTGATGATATAATATTTGGCTCTACTAATGATGTTCTTTGCCAAGAATTTTCTAAGCTAATGCAAAGTGAGTTTGAGATGAGCATGATGGGGGAGCTCTCATTTTTCTTGGGACTCCAAATCAAGCAAAGAAAAGATGGCATCTTCATTAATCAAGCTAAGTACGTCAAAGATATGCTCAAGAAGTTTGGAATGGAAAATGGGAAACCTCATAACACTCCAATGAGCTCTTCAACAAAGCTTGACTTAGATGAAGGAGGTAAATGTGTAGATGTTAAATTATATAGGTCAATGATTGGCTCTTTGCTTTATCTAACTGCAAGTAGACCGGACATTATGTTTAGTGTTTGCTTATGTGCTAGATTTCAATCATGTCCTAAGGAATCACATTTACTAGCTGTTAAGAGAATCTTTAGATACCTTAAGGACACTCATAGTTTAGGACTTTGGTATCCTAGAGACTCTAGCTTTAGCTTGCATGCCTTTTCTGATGCGGATTATGGAGGATGAAAATTAGATAGGAAAAGCACCTCCGGTACTTGTCAATTCCTTGGAAATATGTTGATTTCTTGGTTTTCAAAGAAACAAAATTGTGTTGCATTATCTACCACTGAAGCGGAATACATTTCAGCCGGTAGTTGTTGTGCACAAGTTTTATGGATGAAACAACAACTTTTTGATTATGGAATTGAAGTAGGTACCATTCCTATCAAGTGTGACAATACTAGTGCTATTTGTCTCACTAAAAATCCCATCCAACACTCTAGAACTAAGCATATTGAAATAAGACATCACTTCATTAGGGACCATGTCACTAAGGAAGATGTAGTTCTAGAATTTGTTGATACTTTGCACCAATTAGCGGATATTTTTACAAAACCCTTAGATAAAGAAAGATTTTGGACACTTAGAAGAGAATTAGGTTTAACTGACCTATCTTCACTTAGTGTTTAAAATAATTTAGCACTTTTAATAAATACTGAAAATGCTTATAATAATAATTTTTTGATTGTATTCTTGCTATTAGTTAGGGGGAGTTTATGATTCTTAATAAAAATTAATTTTATGTTCAAATAAAGTTTGAAGATTAATTTGATTGATTGAACATAATTAATTTTTGATATATGAGTTGCCATTACCATTAGAGCCAAATTATTTAGCATTTTAAGTGTTTAAAACGGATTTTTGACATTTTTGTACTTCATGCACCGATGCATTTAACAATGCATCGATGCATCCTTGAATATGCATCGATGCATAAGACCATGCACCGATGCATCCGTCGGGTTTTAGGTTTAAAATCTTCATCTTCTTCATTTTTCTCAAAACCTAAAACATAAACTCACGGCCGTTCGTCCCACTCTCACCTCAAATCTCTATTTTTGCTCAAAATCTTTGGGAAAACATCGGATTCTTCAAGTTTTTCATCCTACAAACCTGCTACACTCATTAAATCTCGCAAAACATCTCCTCATTCCCCTCAATCCGAATTTTTCAAGGTATTTTCACAAAAACTCTATTTCATTAAATTTTTGAACTTAGGACTAGTTTAGATTAGTTCTAGTTTGAAATAATTATCGGGCATTGGCTATATGATGATTCTAAACTAGTTTCTACAACGAATTTCATCAAAAACGCATAATTTTTCAAATTTTTTTGAAAATTTCGAATTAAAAAAAAAATCAAAAAATTATTGATTCAATTGTGTTGTTTTCATGAAAACTATGCGCATTATGATATTAATTTTAAATAGTTTTCAAACCTTTGCCCATTAGGATTATGTTAGAGAACCTTGAATTATTGAGGACTCATTTGAGTTTTGGGATTGAATTTTGTGCATACATGTGTTTTTAAATTGCAGGTGATATTTTTTTCCCGATTTCCCTAACCATGTCTAATCCCAAACGCCCTAGATCATCCTCGAGTCGGTCTCACCAAAACCGTCCTCCCGCTCCTAGACCTCAAAATCCATCCAATATTCCTTCATCCCTCATTAGTACTTGTTTTAACATGCCTGAAAACTGTAGGGATGAATTGTACTCTAGGTACATGAACTCCTTCCAATCCTATCGTATTAGGGAAGAGCGTATTCCTTCTCTACAAGCTATGATAAAACTTGAATTTGAATACCTCCCAATTCTTCGCCGATGGAAGTTTGATAAACTATTTTCTCTTCAACCCATCGTCTTTCACCAACTTGTCCGCATCTTTTATTCCAATGCGGTTTGTATTCAGAACACAACTCAGTGCGGTACTATAGCGATTAGATCATATCTTTTAGGACAATATATCACTATTACTTCTGAATCCATCGCATCTTATTTTGGTTTAGATGACGAGGGTTTATTTAATGAGAAGGAAGATGTGGAATATCCATATCTTCCTAATGTTAGTGTCAGTACCTTTAGGTCTCACCACGATCGATTTCTTCACTTAATGATCTCTTGGTGGTTTAGACCATCCGCAGGTCGGTACTCCACACTACGTACTACAGACTTATGGTGGATGCACTGTATAAAGAACAAAAAGAAAATCAATTTTCCACATATTGTCTTTAGCGTGCTTGTCGATATCATAAACATCATTCCCTCAAAGCATGTAGAAACCCTACCTTATGGTTGTCTACTAAGCAATTTGTTTATCAAACTCGACCTAGATGTCTCCCTTGACAATCCTATTCCGCTCCAAAACCCAATCAATATCACATCCTTAAAGAAATCGGATTGGAAATTGGATGAGACCACCGGACTATGGTCTTTTCGACCCGGTAAGCAAACCCCGGGAGCTAGTTCTTCACGAGCTGCTCCTAGTTCTTCTTGTGCTCCTCCTCCTCCTCCAGCTCCTGACGCAGATAATGATACAGAGCTTCAAAGGCTTATGAGAGATATTGACGAGGAAGTACCAGCTCGGTAAGATGATCAAACGCCACCTTATTTCCAATCTTTTCTA
This sequence comes from Hibiscus syriacus, assembly GCF_006381635.1. Taxonomy (NCBI): domain Eukaryota; kingdom Viridiplantae; phylum Streptophyta; class Magnoliopsida; order Malvales; family Malvaceae; genus Hibiscus; species Hibiscus syriacus. The sequence goes on along the minus strand of NW_024063496.1, from coordinate 38,099 downwards.
GAGTCGTTTGATCTGCGTTTTGCTTCCATGGAGTCTACGATTACTGAGTTTCAGAGGGAGATGCGTGATCGTATGGATGCTCTTACTCTTGAAGTTAGAGCTCATTATCCTCCTCCTCCTCCCGATTCCGCTATGGATGATTAAACGTTATTTGATGATATTTGGTTTTAAACTTTAAGAACTTGGATTGTTAAACTTTTTGATTTGAATGTTTATGTTTGTTTGGATGTTTGGATGCTTGAATATTTGAACTTAATTTTTAATATATTTGGTTTGAATTTTATTCATTTTGCATCATTAGATATATGACCAATTATGCAATTTCACATTTTATTATGAATATTGTTTATGAAAACTAATGACTAATCTCTCTTTTGATTGTGATCTTAGCAGCTTATTGTTAATAAATCAATTGGCTAATTTTTTTTTAAATTCTTGTTTAAAACGTTTATATAGAGTCTTTTTGATTTAACAAAAAGGGGGAGAAAATTTAAGATGTGCTATAGTAAGGGGGAGTAAGTTTTTCAAAATCAATTTCAAAAATAATTTCTTAAACAAATCTTAAAATTATTCAAATGTTTTGTTATATCAAAAAGGGGGGAGATTGTTGAAAACATTTTTGATATTTCGATATAACAAATTAAGTTAAATGAATTTTAAGATTTCACAAATGATTTTACAAATTCGATTCAATTAACCGAATATCAAATTATTACTCCAAGTTTTTCAAGATCAATTTTAATCCTTACTAAATGTGTAAAATTGTGATTTGTACTTAAACTATTTTTGAAACAATTTTCACAAAGTATTTTGAACAAAAAACAAGCCTTAAATCAATTATTCAAAGGCATGCACCGATGCATCGATGAATTAATTGAACATCGAATGCATTCCATGCACCGATGCACTCTCCATGCATCGATGCACTCTGAATATTTTCAAAACATCGAATGCATTTGATGCATCGATGCACAAGACATGCATCGATGCATCAGGCTATTTTTCAAACATCGAATGCATTTCATGCATCGATGCATACTTGGTGCACTGATGCATCAAGTGTTCCAACGGTCAAAATATTTGAATTTTACACGTATGCACCGATGCATACTTGATCATGCATCGATGCATGAGACGCTCCACCTAGAAAAATTAATTGTTTTCACACTTAAACGGCTCTATTATCCCCACTAATTATCACCAACGTTCAGAATTGATTCAAGGGGTATTTAAACAAGTTCTGGAGCCTTTGATCAAGAACAAGAAACATCAATCAACTAGAATCAAGAGAGAATCAAAGAGAAAGCATCAAACCTCAAGTTTGAGTATTTCAAGCCTATTTTTCATCCAATATTCATTTGCTTTCAAGAACGCTTTTGTACTCAATTGTATTTATCCTTGAGTGTTCTTTTCTTTGTTCTAGAATTGTGCAAACATCTTACCTTATGAGGTTTTCTTGTAAGTTTGCAAATTTGTAATCTTCTATTTGGGAAAAAGAGTGTTCTCAAGAGTTGGGGTATACTCTTGAGGGATTTTGTAAGGTTATCTCTTTGGCCTCAAAAGAAAGAACAAATTAGTGAATTTGTTGGAAAATCCTTAGTGTGGATAGCTAAGGTAGTGGACATAGACTTTGTTTGAGAAAGTCGAACCACTGTAAATCGCTGTGCAATTACTTTAAATTTTCTGCAAAAGCTTCCACGAAATTTTTAATTGCCAATTCACCCCCCTCTTGGCCGATTCCGTAAATCGATTAACTCAACATATTTTAAATCATTTTAATGAAAAAAATAAAAAATTTAATATATTATAATTGAAATATAACGAAGAGCTTCATTGAGTTAGAATTTTCCTGATAGTTGAGGACTTATCGTAGTAAGCATTTTAACTTATGCATTGACTTGTTTATATCTCGATTAGAATAAGAATTTTATATTTTATTATTTATTCATTATATATTTGAAGAAAACTTTAGGGAAACTCGATTTTATTGAATTAGTTTATTTTAATATAGAGTTGTTAAATAAGATTAGAATCCGATCGATGTTATAATATTTTAAAATATAAGATATGATACATTTCAATTCAATAAAATTAGAATAATGAAGACAATTTATTAATTTAAAATATGTAAAATGAAACATTTCAATTATAACATATTAAATTCACTTTTATTTAAATTTTTACATTAAATGTGATTTAAAATATAAATAAAACATATTCATTTATTAATCAATTATAATATTTGTTTATATATATTTTATATTTTCATACTATTCAATTATTTTATGTTTGAGTACTTATGAGTTCATTTGTTACCATTAACTATATCATAAATTATATAGATTATGTTATGTATCATAAATAAATTTAATGGTCTAGTTTAGTGGTTAGGGCACTTAGTTTTTCAGCTTGTGTCCTAGGTTCAAACCCCACCAATTATAGTTATTGATTTAATTTATTTTCCATTCATTCAATTGGTGACATGTGGCACCATTTGATTGGAGGAAAAATTTATTAAATAAAAAATTAAAAAAAATCCAATCACATAGTGACATATGTCACCATCGGATTGAAGGTCAAATTTATTGAATTAAATAAAAGTTAGGATCAAATTAATAGAAAGTGTAAGCAATAAGGACTAAATGTGTAATTATACAAATTTTATTAACTATCACATTATCTCCTTTGTTAATATTTAATGTCAGGTGGCTTGATTGACAAGATTTAAATAGTTAGGTAATCCAATTGACAAAGGGGTATATAGTTGGGTGATCAATGATATAGTTTACCCTAAAAACTAATATTTTATATATACTATATTTTAATTAAATTACATTTAGTTTTTTAACTAATTTATAATTATATGTTTAGTACTTTCTAATTTAACATTTTATAAATTAATTTAATAATGTTTATCATTAACTGTGCTCATATATGCTCGTCGAGTGTGGCAACATTATCCTTTATGAAAACACCCTTATAAAAATAAAAAAGGCTTAGTACTAAAGAATATATATATAGATTATATCATTTTTTTATTTAGGTGTTTAATTTTTTTGTTAATTCAGGTGTCTAACATTTTAAACGTTACAATTTTAAGTATCTCAATTGTAACGATCGTTAAAATATTCCGTTAAGTGACACATGTAACATTTATATAATTTTGAAATTTTATTAAAATAAAAAACTTAAAAATATTATTTTATTAAAAAATCTCAAAATTTCATAAATATTAAAAAAACTCAAAACTTTAAAAACTCTAATTTCAATCTTATATCCACGTTTGCGGTCAATTTTGCAATTGTTATCGTCAACGGAGCCTACCCTCGAACGCGTTTCCACCCGAAGATCATTTACCCGATAAACAATCACTCAAAAATTACACCCAACGATAAAATCAACGGTAAACCTGACGAATCAAACAGTTGAAATTCGCAACATATGATGATTTCGACAATCATATCAAAGACAAGACTGATGATGACAAACAAAAGATATGGCAAGGTCGACGTCAACGTCCGTAGTCAGTAATTGAAAAGGTAAGTTTATGGTTAGAGATTTTATGGTTTATTTTAAGAAATTTTAGAGATTTGAGTTTTTTTTGTAATTTTAGAAAGATTAGGGTTTTTAAAATATAATAATATTTTTAAGTTTTTTTAAATACAAAATTATCTACTATGATATATGTCACCTAATAAATTTTTAATGGCCATCACGAACCATTTAAAATGATAATATGAGACACCTAAATTGATCGAAAAAATTTTAAACATCTAAATTAAAAAAAATACAGTTAGATTTTTTTTATTAATCTAAATAATAATAAACTTTCCCTCCAAATTGAAAACGACAAATTTTTACTGTATTTGCAATCCGTGTGCGTGTATCTATTCATTTCTCATTCTGCTACAATTATACATGAACTCTGCAGCCGAGAAATATCCAAAATCTCGGTGCCGTTACTGATAGTCTTTTTAACCCTAACCCTCCTCGGTTTACTCTCCTTTACTCCCAAGAAGAAAGCCTGCTTCTCATGGACCGTTGCCTAGGATTGAACTGCTCCGCGCCGCGCCGGATCGCTGCTCGTTTCTTCTCTGCCATTGAGCGTCGTAAGGTGAAGACGAAAGGAGAAGGTGATGACGTGGCCCATCCCAATCAAGCCGCCGCTCGTCCTGATTTGTCATCAGGTGAAATTTGTATTAGTTTCTGATTGATTACAACAATGTCAAGAGGAATGTGTATCGGTACAAAGCACTATTTATTTGGAATTTAATTTCATGAGATAGTGTTTGGATTTATTTGGAGGAACGAAATACAATATATAATATTATTTTTGAAGATTTTTAAATAATAAAATATTCGTAGGATAGTTAATCTTATCGAATTAGACCATTAGCATGCTCGATTTTCTCTTATCGGATATGCGAACCAATTTGAAAACCATGGGATTTGGGATATACCGACTTTAGGTAAGAAAGGTTTATAATTTGATTTTTGAGTTCTAATTTCTAATTTGTTCCGCTTTTTAACCAAAAAAAAACACAGAAAGATGCAGGACGGAAGCTAATTTCAACGTGGTGATAGGATGCTTTTTGCTGCAACTGGTTGCTGAGAGTAAAAATGAACTTCAAAAGATAACGGAATTGAGAATTCAAATGGAGAGTGTTCTTAAAAATGTTAAAGAGGAGCTTCGAAATGAAGACTTATTCATTTCTGCTAAAGAGATTGAATCAAACAATGGCGTCCAGGAAGGTTTGAACATGGAGAAAGTAATATTTGATCAGCCTTTGAAATTCGATGATGTGCCGAAAGAAGATAGTTGTCTCGAGGGAATGGATAGACTTGAAACAGAACTTGAAGTTGAGTTAGAACGTTTAGAACTCCATTTCCGTTCAGGCAAATTATCCACAAATCAACCTCAGGATCCCATAGAGGTACGTCTGAAACTTTCAAATTTCTTTGTTTCGCATATTTAATTTGAACCTACTGATCCAAACTAAAAAAAAAAATTGTTTTGATTTATTCAAATCTAATATTCAACTTATTTCAATTTGATAGTAAAATCTTTTATAACTTTAGAATCTTAATTTTATAATACTCAAAAACTACAGGTACATATTGACTTAATGATACTTGACAACTTTAAGATTTAAGATTAGTGTTTATAATTTATAATTTAAAAAATCCTTAAAATAGATAGGATTCAAACCTACACTAATTTAAACTAAAAAAACAAATAAATTATTAAAATAAATCGAATTTAAAGTGTTCAGAACCTAAAAATAAAATGTTTCACACTTGTAATCACATGATATGAAAAATCCCAATAATGCAAATCAACGGTCTTCGAGTTAAAATTAACTCAAACCTAGAATGATTTTAAATGGTAGTGTTTGCAAGTACAGGAGAGTAGTGTTAATAGTTCAAGTAGAAGTGAGAGTATGAGCTATGGAGAAGTGGTTGATCCTACAGAAGAAGATTGTCCGGACTTGCAACCCGCGGTTCCTCCGTATGAACTGGAGAGACGGTTGCACGAATTGCTGGAAACGAGGCAAGAAGAGCAGATAAGAGAATTAGAAATTGCTTTGGCAAGTGCAAAGCAAGAGCTTCGTGACAAGGAAAAAGAGATTTATTGGTGGAAAGACACTGCACAGCTTATGTCAATGCATGTTCAAGAACCTTCACGATATATGGTCAACATGCCCACCAGTTGAGGTGAGAAAATCGCTACTTTACTGTGGTGCTTTTTTGAGAGATTATACATATGTAGCTGAAATCAGCATTGTCACTGTAGTTGTTGGTGTTTGAAGATGAATTGCTTGCTTCCCTTTTGTGTCGCTAGTCTTTGGATTTTTGCTTAATGGCGTTTTGGTTTGTTTGCCAGTGCATTGGAGAATAAGGAAACAGGGAAACTAATTCACAGGTTAAAGGGATTTCTTTCGTCAATTAATACTTCTACAATCCATATTTTCATTAATTGTTGTTTGCATTTGTTATTTTGCGGACCATTATTTTATAGGAGAAAGATAAGGGTTATTGTTTTATTCTAGTATACTAAATTCAGACAAATCTTACAATTTTCATCTAGAAAGAAACATCCCATTTTTTTATTATAATAACCATTCTTTGAATTCTAGAAAGTTTAATATTAAAATTAAAATAATTAAAATACAGTGATTTAGAATTTAAATAATTCAATTATAAAACAAACATAATTTAAAATTAATCCAAATCGAAATAATATAAATGATTTTAAAATTTGAATTAGTCTACAAATTGGTTGAATGGAATGAAAAACCAAACCAGTTCGCCCAATTATCTATTATCTTCGGAGACAAAAGTAACCTGTGACAGCCGACAACCATTCTAGATCGAAGAGAAAAACCCAATTCGAAAAACTTAGCCCATGAGAGTTTTTTAAAACATCTGTTATAACGAACTAAAACAAGATAAACCCATTATAGGTCAGATAACATAGGTTGTCCATCGACTTAGACCAAAAGAGAAAACGCCTCTCCATATAACACAGTAAAATCCTCACTTTGCTCGCAAAAGTGCCTAAATAATGTGGATGAGAAAGTTTATTTCTCAAAATGATGTACTCAGTTGATTAATTCCTCATCTAGCGTGTTTTTTATAATGCAATACCAAAGACTTTAGGATATCTCGGATTCTTACCATTTGAAAATCAGTTGAAAATCTCTGTCTTTAAGAGTGAAATCCCTTGTTGGAAATTCAGGCGTCTTTAGTGCAAAAAAAAAAAGTTACGTTTTACACAAATATCACAAATTAATTACTTGCTAGATTTATAAAATTTTCTGAAACAATGCTAACAAGTAATTAATTTATGTTAAGTGATATTTGTGTAAAATCTCTAATTTTTTTTCATTAAAATCTTTAAATATGCTTTTACAAATTATTTTATAACTCGACAAATTTTAATTTTTGCATAAAATTACACAATACAGTTATATCTGCCAATTACCACTTGATAATTTCTGATGCGTTTTTGACTCTTTCAAAATCTTAAACGTATAGTATAATCTAGTAAAACTTTGAGAGTAAATAATTTAAAATATAAATAATTTAATAAAAATTTTATAACTTGTAATTATTTTTCAAAATCATATGTAGTGCATGTGTCACGTTTTTTTGCAAAATATTTTAATAAAGAAATAAAAAATTTACGTTTCTACACAAATATCACCCTAACATAAATTAATTACTTGTTAGACATTATTTCATAAAATTTTACGAATATAGCAAGTAATTAATTTGTATAAAACGCCAATTTTTTTTTGTATTAAATATTAAAGACGTCGGGATTTCTAAGGGAATTCATTCTAAGACGTCGAAATTTCTAACTGATTTTCAAATGGTAGTTTGCATGAAAAAATTCCCCTTAAAGACGTCTAGATATCCTATGCAGCTATATAACAATGTAGAAAACACTCTAAATGAGAAATTAATCTTGAAAAATAAACTTTCCTATCCACATTATCTGCACTTTTGCCATCTATAAACCAATTTCCTGCTGTTCCTGCTTTACACTCTTTATTCAAATTCAGCTCTTTGCTCTCCATATTTCTTAAACCCAGAAAAAAAAACATTTTTTATTTTTTCCAATAAATATCCCACAAACCAACAATCTCCCAGGAAAACTTTTTTTTCTTTCTAAATTAGAATATCAGAAAAAAGGATAAGTACTAGAGGAACCCCAGTATAACCCTCTTCTCTACAACAACCCGAATTGGAGCCAAAATTGGGTTAGGGTTTCCAATTTCCAGAGACCAAATTCATATTGAGCTTGTCGCTAGTCAAAGCTACTGTATTTCTCCCTTTTTTTATTGAACCCCTTTGCATAAACGGCAAGCAAAAGCTCAAGTGGAACAAATCGGACGGTCGGGTGATGACGATGGCGATAGCTATCAATGGCTCACCTTTAAGCTCACCAAGGATCCTATATACGTCCACATAAAGCCGAAGAGGAAGGGGCGAAGGAGATGGCTTCTGAATTATGTATGGTTTTGCTTTTATCATTATTGTAGTCTGAACGCAAAGAAAAGCAGCTCTCTCGTGCACACTACGCACCGCCTACCTTTTATGCCTTTGTTCTTTTATTGTATTAATACTTTTATTCAAACCTTCTTTACTTTGGTTCCCCGACCGGCGTTAGCATTGTTCTGTGAATTGTCATAAATTTGACATATAATTCAGACCAAGAAAGTCGCCGCTCTTCCCATTTGTCAACGTAATTACTTTCAAAATCTCAAACACTTTCCACTTTTGTTTACTTGTTTTTTTATATAATCATAAATGCACTCATTCTAATCACCAGATCTTGAATCTCCACCTTGGTTCTTCTTCTTGTTGTTTTGGTCTTTGACCAGACATGGATATGTCTATGGTAATGATGATTATAACTCTTGTCTTTCTGACAGCTACTCCAGTTTACAAAATGGCGGTGAATGCAGAGTCCAATAACGTTGGCGATGGGTTGACGCTACAGATGGTGAGAGATTCGTTGATAAGACAAGAGGACACCATTGTTTTCAGTCTGATAGAGCGAGCTAGGTTCCCTTTAAATTCTCCGGCCTACGATCCTTCCTACGGTTCGATTCCTGGGTTTAGCGGCTCTTTGGTTGAGCTCTTCGTTAAACAAACAGAAGCCGTCCAAGCTAAGGTACCCCTCTCTTTCTTATCTCACTATGTCAGTTTGGTCTTTAATTTCATTTTTTGGGTTAAATGCATTATACATCCCCAAATTATAATTCGGATTCTAAATTAGTTCCCTAACTTTATAGTATTTTAATTGAACCTTAACTTAGTCATTAAATGTAATAGTAAATTGCCTTTTTGCAATTGATTCATGTACTTTGACATTAAGTGGCATGCAAACTAAGTTTGAATGTGTTGCAGGTTGGAAGATTTGAGAATCCCGAAGAACATCCATTCTTCCCAGATAATCTACCACCTTCACTGGTGCCACATTATAAGTTCCCTGAGGTATAATTTAGTCCTTTAAACTGGCTAAACTATATGTGTTTCTCTTCTCGATTTTCCAAGAATTGGAAACCGATTCAATTATATTATGAACTAATAACTTAAACACGACAGGTTTTAAATCCTGCAGCAATGTCAATTAACATAAATAAGGCCATATGGGACATTTATTTCAACAAACTGCTTCCATTGTTTGTTGCTCCGGGTGATGACGGGAACTATGCTTCGACAGCTGCTCGTGATCTCGAGTGTTTGCAGGTATTTAACGATACCTTTGTGAACCCATTCTTATTGTATCTACGGTATGATATGAAGTTAGAAAGATGTTTCTAAAGTACATGGCTAATCCTTTAGGCCCTCTCTAGAAGGATTCACTATGGAAAACTTGTAGCTGAAGTTAAATTCAGAGACGAACAGAAAGATTACGAACCGCCAATTCGTGCTCGGTATTTTAGTTTCATGGTGCTCCTATTATGCATATAAACTGTGAAGTTAGTATTGTGTTATTGACAATGAACATTGTGTAATTTGGATGTTGTTATTTCAGGATAGAGATACTCTGGTATCTTTATTGACGTTTGCGGATGTCGAAGAAGCAGTAAAGAAGAGGGTGGCGAAAAAGGCGATGACATTTGGTCAGGAAGTGAAACTTGGTGAGGATGAAGACAAGGGAAAGTACAAGGTTGATCCAGTTGTTCTTTCTGGTCTCTATGGAGATTGGGTGATTCCGCTAACAAAGGAAGTTGAAATCGAATACCTCCTCCATCGCCTTGACTGAAACCTTCGTCATATCCATTCTCGATATTTTCTTCTGAATAAGTCATCGATGTGTCACAAACCTGCTTCGTGATTAATAAGTTTGTATCATGGAAAGTTGGAAACTGAGTTGACTTTTCATATTTTAAATCTTTTAGTTCAACTATAGAATATGGTTTATTCATGGTGAAAATGCGAAGAAATCAAAAAGAAAAATAAAATATTTATAAAAAATGAGTAATATATTTAATTATGCTTTTAAATTTTTTTGGGATAAAATACAACAAATGGAATCTGTGTACAAGCCACTGATTTCACAGTTTCGAACTAGGTTGCTCCAATGAGTATTAATTAGAATAAGCATGATCGTTGTCCGTCTCCTCGACTGGAACTGCATAGGGTGAGTTCCAATTTTCATTGAAGATTTATTGAAGCTGTGAAACAATGACATGGCTATATGTCTCGAAGCTAACTTCGGCTGTTGTATAGAAATAATCACAAACAAGAACATCGGTACCAATGTGGGCATGCACATAGCTAACTACGGACACTACAACAAATTTTCTTATTAGTGGTATCTAGATTATTGTCACTAAAACTTCAATTTATGTCACTAGATGTATTTTGTGACGTAAAAGTCAATGTCACGACGATCATCAACCTAAGTTTGTCACTAAATGTCAAAAGTGACGATGTATATGTTATCGTCATCTATTATTAAATATATAGTGACGCTAATGGATAACGTCACAGTTTAATTTGCATTCAGTGACAATTACTTTTGTCACCAAATGGTGTACATTTTCGTCATTAATAAATCATATTGTCACCAATAACACAATAATTTCATTGTATACGTGACGGAAAGAAAATTGTCACATTGTTAAAAATAAAATTAGCTGACGTTTATTCTCATATGTAATGGGGTAAGGGGGAGGGAAGGAAGATAGTAGGCTGCCCCCAACACCAGGTTGAGAACAGCTTCCGTGGGAGACCTCCAAATTATAAAATTGTCACATTGTTAGTAACGTAGTATTTCATCACCTAATAGTTGCATGGATGGCATTTATATATAATGTCACTATATAATTAATATTCAATGACAACTAATTATGTCACTAAATTATGTAAAATTTCGTTATTGATGATTTATATCGTCACGGATAATACATTAAAATCAACCTATATGTGACGAAAGAGATATTGTCAAATTTTTAGTGGCATAATATAAATGTTACCTAATAATATTATGAATGACGTTTATGCATAACGTCACTTTATAGTTTATATTCTATGACAGTTGGTTACGTCACTAAATTAAATAAGATTTCGTTATTGATAATTTATATTGTCAAAAATAATGTATTAAAATCAACTTATATGTGACGAAAGAGATATTGTCACATTTTTAGTGACATAATATACCGTTACCTAATAATATTATGAATGATGATTATGCATAACGTCACCATATATAATGTCACCATTATAGTGGCAAAACTAAAAATTATCACCATATATAATGTCACCAATATCGTTTTGTTTCGAAGTATGTGGGCAAGAATGTTGAAAAATAATATCATGATGATTAAAATAAGCATCTAACGTTTTAAATTCAGTCCCAAAATCTGTTTGCACTATTTTAAATTTACAATTAAACTGTCGTTCAACCATCGCATGAAAAGAAATAACAACATTACGAGCATCAGACTTTCGAGCTAAAAAATATATCCAAGTAAACCTAGTACATGCATCTACAAAGCTAATATAATAGCTAGCATTGTTAGACATTAAAGGAGCAGGTCCTTACAAATCCATTTGCACAAGTTGTGAAGGTTGATCACAAAGAGAGATTTTTGAAACAGAAGTTTGTGACTCTTGCCTAACTTGCAAGCATCACAACAAAAATTTATTATCAACAAAGATATTACATTGTTTCAATCACTTCTCTAAAACACGAACAGAAGGATGCCTTAGTCTCTTATGCCATAACTCAACAGTAACACCAACAATAGCACATGAATCTTGAATTAAAATATCAGTAGGATACCTAACATCACTAGAAGTATGCAAAGAATCTACAGAACTTAGTAAGCATAACACTATTAGAGTCAACAACAACACAACCAGAAGCAATCTCACCATCCCTAGAACCAACAAGCTTATCTACACAACCAGCAGAGGACAACTCATACAAGCCCTCACTTTCCAAACCGTGAAGAATGACCCGTCGAGTTTCCAAATCCTTCAATTTTGAAACAGACAATAAATTCTTTTTAATAGTATAACATGTAATAGATTATTTAAAACCAACGATCTAGACTGAGAATTCAAACTGCTTTCCCAATCTTGGAGATGGGAACAACCATACCATTAGCCACAGAAACCTTACCTGCCCCAAGATAAGGAATAGAACAAAGAAAGTTACCAGCATCAGGAGTAAGATGGGTAGTCGCTCTAGAATCCGGATACCAGGCAGTATCCCCATAACCAAAGACACCAAAAACTCCATCTACAATTGTCACAACGTTAACATCATGATAATCGGAGTTCGCACAAGGAACAAACTCATCATTGTGAGATTCATCATTAAACTCATCAGCAACAGAACAAAAATTCAAAGAAATATTTGACACAGCAAAACCATCAAACGATTGATCAAATCAAAAATAACTCTGGCTCGCAAGATGACCAATCTTGCCGCAAATCTAACATTGGACCCGAGGTCGACTATAACCACGGCCTCCACGTCCACGAAAGACAGCCCAACTACCTTGAAACGTTCCTTGTTGCCTAAAACCGTGCCCCTGAAGCCTTTGATGATCCTGAAAAGGTTTCTGAGAGAACGTCGGATTTCCACTAGACGAAACCCCATAAACACTACCACCGTGACCTCCAAGAACATCATATGCGTCGTTTGACATTGCGGAAGCAAAATCAGCACCGTTGTACATCGCAGAAGCATAGTTAGGGTAACCCCTTAAAAATCTTGACTCATTGAAGCATTAGTTGGGCCAAAAAATATCAGCTCACTACGAGCTGAATTCTGAACCAAATTAGCCAAAGCACTTTGGCTCAAAAACTCGAGATGTCTCGCCTCAGTATCAAGGAACACATTATAAACACCATCAATCTTGTACGACTGTTGGCTTGAGGTGATAACAACCACCACCGATTCATACTCCGGTGGCAAACCCATAAAGTATAGTAGAAATATTCATGGTCTCTGTTAGAGGATTACCAGAAGCAACAAGACTATCACAAATAGATTGAATTTGAGCAAGATATTTGTAACACCCCCAACCCGTATCCGACCCGGATACGAGTCCGAAGTGTCACATTGACTTTTCAAACATTTATTCGTATAAAATAGTGAGTAATTTAAAAACTTTGATAACATTTAAATTATTTCAAAACGTTTACCACAGATATCAGAGTTCATACCATTTATATATTTAGACTACATGCCAACTACACTCTGTAAACAATACATATATTTTCTGATCTGACATTTGGGAAGGAGAACTGACCTGTCTTGCTCCACATTACTCTTTATTCTTCTCGAAACCTACGTGTGAAACAATCACACGCTAAGTCGTTGACTTAGTGAGGCAATAATTAAACATATAATAATAATTCATGAACGTGCATTCATACCATTGAATCATGACATTTCAATATGCATGTATCTATTGCACGATAACAATATATATAATCATATCATACACACACGCAACATATCTTCTTGTATTACTTTCACTTTTCGTTTGTCTTCCAATTGCATTGCCCATGTATATTATTATCTTTATCAACATCATTATAATTCAAGCAACACATGACATATCACCATAAGTATATACTTCACATATATCTTATACATTACATTCAATGTTATCTCTTATTAGCCCATGTGCACCTGTGAGAACTGTAGATATGTGAGTCTATTGAGGTTGTGCACCACTATGCTGTCACCACAGCTCATATAAATGTCCCGAAGGACCTATCCAGAGGTCACCAAGACCCCGGTAACTGTCCAGAGGTCATAAAGATCCTCGGTAACTGTCCAGAGGTCATAAAGATCCTCGGTAACTGTCCAGAGGTCATAAAGATCCTCGGTAAACTGTCCAGAGGTCATAAAGATCCTCGGTAAACTGTCCATATGTCTCGAAAGACATAGGTAAACCCTCGACTCTTGGCATGCCAACTATACCTATAGCTCTCGTATCATATAACATGGGCATTATATTCATATCACTTCACATATTCACATGTACATTTCACTTTTCGTATGATTTCATAATCATCTATCACGTAGCTTATAACACTTCTCTTGTGTTCATCTGGCATGTAACTCATTGTCATCTCTTATTCTCATATGATTCTCATACACTAAGTATATCACATAGCACATAGTATAACCTATAAACTTATACAGTTATCCATATACATACTTTCATATACTTCGAATAACAATGCCCTATAACTTCTCACAGTTTTACCTAATCACTTATTTCACATTCATTATATTCTAGTTTCATATATTACTTAATTCCATTTCACATAGCTTGTTACCTATAAAATATTTTCTCATAACTTATCATCACATAGTTCCCATAACATTTTCCTATAGATTCATAAGTCTTTACCATATGACTCATGTAATTTATATCCTTTCTCTTGTTATCATATAAATCATTGCTATTTTACATAATTCACTTACACGTAGAACATTTCCATGTGATTCACATTCACATGTGCATATAATCGCGTAGTTTACTTTCATGTAATACATGTCACTTTTCATATGAATTCATATTCATATATCACATAGCTTATACTTTGTTCTTATGTCTTCTCATAGACATATATTATTTCTCACGTAGTCACATAGATTCATATCATATTACCTATATTATTTCTCATGTATTCATGTAAACATGCATGTCTTATTTTGTTCACATATGTTCATATATACATCATATAATCCCTTCCTAAAGTTCACACTCTAATTTCCCATATGGCATATCACATAAATCACATAGCACATCTAAGCACATATCATTTCATATAATCAAGTATACATACCTTTTCTGTCATTCACATCATTATAATCAATAATCCATACACAACAAATATTGAAAATAGACTTATCACAAGTCCAATTCCTTATAATCCTATAAACTAAAATGCACTCACCTGGCCTCACTAGTCAATATCGATCTGTTATCTTCCTTGATCGATCTTACTTGCCAAACATTTCGGAATTGCTTTATGCGTAGAATCTACATACATGTACATTTTGAGGCAATCATTAGATACCTACACCTTGTAATTGGATACTAGCAACTTAAACGAACTTATTAAACCAATATTCGCATTTTCCTTTAGGGGGAATCGGTTCCCTCCTGTGGGGTATCGGTTCCCCTCTGGCATTCTGGAAATGTTGTTCGTTTGAAGGGGTATCGGTTCCCCTTGAATGGGTACCGATTCCCCTTGCCCAGAAATCATATTTTAGCCCGAAAATTACTTCATTTTCTCTCAAACACTTCATATATCATCCCCTTTTCATTCTTAACTCTAGTACACATACTTAAACCAATCTATATTCATTTATTTCATCTTAAACCTCAAAATCCTATCTTCCATATGAGATTCAAGAATCATACCAAATTTTCAATGTGTTCTAATTCCAATTCTATCACTCCAAATCTCTTAATTAGATTGATGACAAGTCAAATTCATCCATAAAACTTCAACAACCATACCATATCAAAATTTCATCTTAAAACTCATATTACAAATTCCTTCTTAATTCCTTTATCTTATTGTTTAAATCCCAAATAAGCTTTCCTTAAGCTTATTTAATACCCAAAGAATCAAAACTAATTTATAAATTCAAGAATTAAGAAGCTGAAATTAACTCACCTTTATGAAGTAACCAACGGGAAGAAGAAGGAAGAAGAAAGTAGCTTTCCAGATACTTCCTCACCCATCAGCTTATCTCTTTAAATAAGAGATAATTATCTTTTACATAAAAAATACCATAACACCCTTTCAATTCTTCCATAATTACCATTTAATCCACTATCAAAATATTACACTTTAAATCCCTAAACTTTTCAATTTTACCTAAATTGATCACCAAATTCTGAAACTTTTCAATTTAATCACTAACCCGGTATTGCGGATGTTACAATATTCCTTTCATACTCTGATCCCTCTTGCGAAGTGTCTTCAAAGAACAATGAAGATGCATGATCTTAGTAGAAGAAACCAGGGTATCAAATATCGTTCGCGGTCACGTTTTCGATCGCGTCGCGTTTTCGCAGTTGCGGACATAACAGATGCCATCGCGTTTAATGCGGGTGTCTCGATCGTAAATTTTTTTAAATTTTGCACAACTTACCTTAAAGCATAATAAAAATAATTATAATTATGAGAAATCATTTTTAATTATTTTTAAAATGTTTTCTAAGCTAAATTGACATATATATAATATAGTTTAACCAAATAGAAAACTTTAAAAATCCAATGATAAACCAACATTAAAGAATGATAAACCAAATACAAGAGCTAGCTGTTGGAAACTTGGAATGTATGGACAACTGGATCGTTTAGAGGGGAATGTTAAATTATCTCTCAGCCGGACTAAACCGATATTAAAGAATGATAAATACAAAATGGGTGTAGGAAGATTACAAGGCTCACCCTACACTCACTTGGTCACTCCATCTTATGATTATTTTGCTGAAATGGGTATGGATAATTGCATTATTTAATAAGGTTGTTAGATTATCTTATTTTTTAACATTAACTGACATAATTTCATGACGTCTTTTAAAACCGTCATATAAAAAAGAGAGATAAAAACAAATTACAAAATTGATTTCGTCATGCTAAAACTATTTTTTTGACAATAATAAAATGTCACATTTAATGTCTTATAAAATATGACAAATTAAATTGTCACGAATAAAATTTATTAGTGACAAATGTGCAACGCCACTAATTCAAATTCAATCGTCATTATAATAAATCGTCACTAATACATGTTTTTCATTGGAGAAGATTTTATAACATCATTATTTTATCTAAATGTCATTAAAAGGTTTCCCACCAAAGAATTTGGTTGGAAGATTTTGACGCCAAACTTATAGTGACAAAAATCAATGACTATTTTTAAAATTATCATAAAAGATATACCATTAATCAATAAATAAGACGAAAATAAAAAAGTCATATTAGAGTATGTTTTATGACGATATATGTAACGTCATATAGAAATTTTGTCATAAATTGATAAATTTGTTGTAGTGGTACTTTTCACCGACCCGCCTCGAACTTATACACTATATAACCCGTTCCGCCCCACTTTGAACCCCAAAATTTCAAAAAACTCTATCTTTGTAAGATTGGATCGGATCGAGACTCGTCGAATTCGGGTATTTTGACCATCCTTAGATCTAACAGGTCTCGTGAAGAGATTCTACAGAATACGTGGCAGTTTCTAAAATGGATAAATCGATATCTTGTTATCTTTTCTTATCTTAGAGTTGTAAAAGAAGTGAAGAACCCTTTCAACCACCAAAGATTTTGTCCCTCGTTTACTTGCAAAGAATGGTTGTTAATGTTATACAAAAGGTAAAAGGAGAGTTTTTCCTCCTAAAAATTCATTAATATAATAATAATAATAATAATAATAATAATAATAATAATAAATTGATAAAGATTTAGTGAAGATTCATGTGAAGGTGTTTGAAATTTATTTGAATGTTTAATTAAATTATATTCTAAAGTCCAATATGAATGAAATATGAATGAGACACTATTAATAGAGTAATATTTTGTGGCTTTGGTAACTGAATAGCGAGGGAAAGTAAAAGTAAAACTTAAATAACCTACTTCGTTTGGTTCATGTCAAGGTGTTGGGACACATGTTATGCAAAGTCAAATCCATAGGACAAGCAAGAAAAGAAATAGAGTAATATTTATATATTTATATGATGTCGTGTTGCCCATCCGTTAGTTAGCCCAACCAAGCGTTGTTTGTACTTTGTATGCAAGCAAAGCAACCTGAGTCCCAGGAAGCAAAAACATTAGCCATTTATGTTTCTGCCTTATTTGCTGACCAGCCTCCCCTCCCATGTCCAAATATCCGTCCTTTCTCTGTCTTAAAATGGCCCAGCAAGCTTTACCATGTCCTTCGCTCACTGCACAAGTGCATCTCACAAACCCCAAATTTCCAAATCAAAATTATTTTTATTTTATTATGAAAATAAAAACCATGGAAAGCTAAGACAGATAGAGAAGGAGAGATGGATAGGTGAATAGATGTCTTCAATTGTCCTCCAACCACAGAGCTCGTTCTGTATTCCCAAAATATGAACTTTTCTATTCCCACATTTACCCTTCTCTGTATCCCTTCTTCCGTCACTCCTTCAACTCAAACCCTTCCCATGTTCTTCATGGGCTTTTTCGGGTTCTCACAACCATGTTCTTCAAAGCACACCACAAGTTTCTATTTTTCTCCCCCCGTCTTCCCTTATTATTTACCCCTTTTTTTTTGTATTTCCATTTTCTCTTTCGATAGAATCCTTATCCTATTCAATTCTGAATTTTGTGGGGTCTTGCTTTCTCTCCAAGTTTTGAGTTTTTTTTTTTAATTTTCTATTTCTCCTTATCGGAATGGGATACTGCTTCCTGGGTTATAAATTCTAGGGCACAAGGTTGTTCTTTTAAGGCCTTCCGAGTCTTGTTGTGAAGTCTTTGTTTTTTGGGTTTCAATTGTAATAATTAAGATGAAAAGGGTTTCTCTGGTTGATGAAAAAACTAGAGCTAGATTGAAGCATCAAACCCTACTCCAGGAATTCTTGGATTTGCAAAAGGTTAGTCCTTTGCCTCAATTACTCTGTTTATGCGTTTTTTGATCATTGAACTCTTCTTTTTATCATCAATTCAGGTTCTTTATATTCTTGTTTTTGATGCTGTGTAGCCTGCAAGAGATTGATTTTGAGTTTGTTTCTGCCTAAATTTCACTAGTTTTCTTAGTCTATGAGTTGATAGAAATTGATTCCCTCTACATTTTTCAAATGTTGAATGTCCAGCTATTATGAATCTACTTTTTTTTGTGTACTTGAGTTAGCAGTTAATTCTTTCTTGTCAATCACTGCCAGGAATTTGTTTCCAAGAAGAAAAAACTTCCGGTGATGAACCAGAAGCGAGACGCCCTCTTGGCCGAAGTTAGGTATGAGATATATTATGGTTTTGTTTTCTTCATGCTTTAGATATTGATATAGAGAAGAATACATGATAGCCGACGAAAATCATCATGCTTCTCTTTGGAATTCTAGATTTTTTGCGGCGGAGGTACAGCTATTTATTGATGATCAAGTCTCAAGAGTATGAATATCAGCAAGATTCTGTTCAATCACAAAATCCCAACCTGCAAAGCAAATTGGCTAAGCCTAAGAGTTTGGCTATCAATGGAGCCGGTAAAAGAAGACCATGTTCTCTTCCTGATATCGATCTGAATGTAGTAATCAACATGAATTTTTGAGCATTTGTTGTTGTGCTATTAGTATCATCGGCCGTCATATTGGGAATACATGACTATTTTTTGCATTGCAGGTTTTCATGAAGAAGGAATTGGGCGAAATCAAGGAAATGTTCAGGCCCAGTTGAGAAAGGAGAAGAAGCCGAAAAACTGTTTGAGTAATGGCAAAAGAGTTGGGAAGAAGAAAATAACATGGCAAGATCCAGTGGCTTTGAAAGTCTGAATCAAATGGACAGTAAAGTTATTTTTTCACACAGTTTAGCAGTTAAAACAAAGGTGGGAGCAAGAGTTAAATGTCTCCCTCAAGAACATTTGAGTGGGCATTGCTACAGATTATTATTATTATCACTGCCTTATACTTCTTTTCTTTAGAATTAATTGTAAATCAGGGAAAGTTTGCTCAGTTTAAGCATACATATGAATTCATTGATCGCTCATTAATCGAATAAGTAAAATCTTTCTGTTCCTAGTTTTGACAATGTTTTGTGGTCTGTTGTTTTTAACTGGCAAAACCTTGAATGTCCCAGAATATGAGTGTCAATACTCTAGTTTATGGTAACCTGTAAGAAATATGTTACCAACTCTACATCTTATTACTGAAATTGTCACATTGTGTTATTTTCAGAAATAAAAATATCCCCATATAATGATTCAAAACAAGAAACAAAAAGGGCACACATTCTTTCTTACTGTGTCATCAATTCAGTTCCTGCACTAAGCCATCTACATAGCATACCAGAATATTTAAGAAAACAAACAGGTTCTTAGATCCCAACAACAGTCGCAGCTACTATTCCTGAATTCCTTGCTTCGATTCAGGATTGATTGATTTGGAATTGGAGGATTGCTCCTCCGAAGATGAGGCAGATTTGATAGGTTTCTTGAACTGCACCAGGACCATGGTCATATTATCGCAACCCTCACCAGTGGCTGTCGATGGTGCTAAGCATTTGTCAAGTACTCTCTCACAAACAGTAGAAAGCTTGCTTTCCTGCATTGTATGCTAGAGTTCATACTGAGCGTACAATCATTAAAAGAGAAGGCATAGAATGACCTTGAATTCAATTGACCTATAGCAAATTTGCTTGCATTCAAACATACAGACTAATCAAAGTAAAGAAAGGCACAAGTACATACGGAATGTAGTTGTTCGTGGACAAAATCTACTAGCTTCTGACTTGATATGCAATCCCTGAAAAGTAAAATCGAAATCAAGATGGAATTAGATACTAAATTCAAGACTGATATGGAGTCGGAGTCAAGTGTACATATATAACTAATCAGCTAAATAAAGTTTCTAAGTGAGAATTCTAATATTATCTAACAGGACAAAGGCAATAGATAATATATACCAAATTCCATCACATGCCAGCACAAGGAAGTCATCGTCATCACAAAGCTCAACCTAATTGAATTTATATGATGTAGAAAGTTAGATAGGACAAGCTCCCAAGATTTTTAGGATTGATACTTGAATATCAAAGCCAAGATGGAATGGTTAATGCTACAGTGATGCGGCACTTACAGTGTTTACATCAGGATTTGCAGTTACAATTTGCTTTTCAGCGGGTAAAAACTTATTCTGCTTGAACTCAATGTCACCTGCAGGAAAATAAGTTGACAGATTAAACTACATCTCTCCCTCTCCCAATGATGAATAAAAATACTAGATATGCATGGCTGCATACACTTGATTGGAGACTATGGATGTAGAAAAATGTTACAATTCGTTTAGGAAAAGAAAAGCACTTTCTGCCAAGTTGTATATGTCTCTATCTTCGCGAGTAGAATCAGAACTCCTGTTTCTAGATATCAAGCAGGCAAGTAAATTACCTATAGCTCTTGCAAGATTCAAACAGCCATTGACACGTCCTCCATGTATAAACCACCAGCCTTTAAAATCCTTTCTTTCTCTACCTCAAGATCAGGTTGTGATCTCTAGAGATTGTATGCCTAAGAAAGAAAGAAGCAAGATAAGAACAAAAATAAGATTATTTACTCAGAAGTAATAAATATTCCCAAAGTACAATACCCAGCTCATCTACATATAATCTCTGTTTCAGTATCCATTCAAATGAAACTAGCTAATTACATCTGATTAAAAAACATTACCTGACCCATTTCTAGATATTACACAACGAGAATCACCAGCATTTGCAACAACAAGCTGCTTGTTTTTCAGAACCGCAACACAGGCTGTGCACCCCGATGTTGGTCCAGAAAAGTCAGAGTGAGGGCCCTGATAAAATATAAAGAAACACTTATAAATTATATTTACAAATCGTTGCAATAAGAAAACATTAAAGCAGGAAGTAATGGATGAATGCTAAATTTATGCAATCACAGACAAACCCATTGCACAATTAGATCCCTGTCCCAACCAAAAAGTAAGTGCAGCCTAAGATGTTAAGTTTCAATACAGCGGTATATTTTCCGCCATCCTGGCTGCATTGATACACTGCATAAGCTAAGAATTAACATACGCATCAAATTCTATTCTTCCTCCTCAATCTTGGTTTCCATCATAGTTTGTGGCCAACACCAAAATTTGCTTCAACATCTAGTTAAGGGCAATAACATGGGTATATTTTCGTAAGTACCTCCTCAAAAGCCCAATTATCAACTTGGTCACTACTGTTACTCCTAGGAGACCATATCAATCCTTCTATCATGCCAGTAAACTTGTTGAATTTATCACCCAAAATGGCTAATTCTCTCCATCCTCTTGTCCACGCATCATCTCATCCATTCTGCGCCAAAAGTAACTCAAGTTGGAAACACATGAAATGAACAATAAGAAGGGCAGCCAAACATGAAAAGGAAGGTTGAGCAAGATGGGAAAGCATGGAAAAGCATTTTTAGCTCTGATGGAAGGCTCTACAAGATAGAAGAACATTACGAAATCTTAATCTAATTAGGTAGAAATTATAAAGGTCAAAATCACAAGATCTATACTATTGATGATACAATTTGAATACAATGTTTTAAGAAATAGCATATCAAGATTATATCAGAAAAGATATGTTTCCTCTTGATACTTGAAGTGTGTAAGGTCTGCTAATATGTCGCTATGAATTTCACAAGCTTAAGTTCTATAAACATTATGTGCACACGCTTTCATGTTGAAATACTATCTCTATGCTTATTATTACAGTTTTAGTAGCTTGAAAAGTAAATTGACTCAACTGTTATACATAGTTACTAGCATGTACTAAACACCAAATCCCCAAATATTGTTGATTCCCATGATAAGGAAAACATTGTGAACAGCAAACATGAGCTCGGTTAATGAAATAACCTTAAAAATGCTCTCTGAACCGATGTCCCTATGTCCCCAGCAGCAAACGCTTCATTCTTGATAACCTGCTGATGAAGATATTTGGCACAGAACTTGGCAACCACTTTACCTACAAGTTATAAACTTGGATAAGTTGAAGAAATTTGAACAGTAGCCATTAGTAAGACAATCATATTAGGGTCAAAATTAAGTGCAGTAAAAAAGAGCAATTATAAGAACCCTTTAAAGAGAAGAAGTTAAAGTTTATTAAGCATTCACCAACACAAAACCTAAATGCCTTGACAGAATCATTTAAAAGGTAAAACATTTCAAGTTCTAAAAGGGAAAAAGAATAAATACGAAGTACCTGAACCATCCAAGTCTTACCTCCGTGACCGTCATAAACACCAAAGAATGAAGTAGAAGAATCGACATCAGGATATGCAGCATGCTACAAAACAAAAAAATAATTAAAAGTAACTGCAAGTCTACAATGTATACATGATATAACAAGAATCAGAAACTTGCAAGAAATAAAATATATGATATAAGCTACAATATGTATAAGGCTATAAGCGTAACGTAAGGAAGAGATACGACAACATGATCATAGAACTTTCTCTTAAGAACTCAGTGATAGAAACTTAAAATTCCACCCCAGCATCGCCACAATCTAATAGAATAAATAGGGTCCAAATGCTTCGGACATTTGAAAATTAAAGGTGTCATTTGTACTCACGGCATCTTCCATAGTTGCACGCCATCCTTGCATGGATGCTAGACCATATCTAACCCTATCATTCTCACCGTCTTCTGTAAGTTTTTCAGTTTTGGGAGTGCTGAGATATACACCCATCTATGTCTGCAGTTGAATGAATCATGTTAACTCAGCTTATAAAACTCGAGAGAACTCAAAAGTCAAAACAACGTATGACTCGCCAAGTTTTGCAGCTAAAAATCTTTAGAACGAACAGTTTTATTGCTGAAATATACTTGGAAAACTGATCTAATACTTCAGACATGATCAAGTACAAGCAATAGCAATCAGATAAGATAGTTTCTAATCAGAAAAACACAGAAAATCCTATGCTAATTAAAGTGAATCCAAAAAAAAAAAACTACGTTGAACGAAGGCAAATTAGTAGGAAAAAAAAGACTCAGATCCTAGATTGAAACCTAAGATTTAAAAAACATAAATTTAATTCACAAGTGAAATTCTAGCAACAGACGAACTATCACAGCTTGAAAATACCAAATAAAGGTAAATCAAAGCAGCCTAAAATACTCTCAAGCAACAAAACGAGAAGCTCAGATGCTAATTTGATACATCACAATTAAAGCAGCTAAAAATGATGGTTTTAGTTGTAGGTATCTTTACATGTCCAGCTAAGAAATCTACAGAGGAAGGGGGGTCGAGTAGGAGAAAATGGAAGGGGAAAAAAACTAACAGAAACCCAAGAGAAATTCTTGGAATTAGAACAGAAAACAAGGAATTAGTGGGTGACAGAGGCAGAAACACTCAAGAAAAGGACAGATAAAGAGAGAGCAAGGGGAAACCTTTGAACAAGGTGAAATCTTTTTAATTCAGTGGACTTTAGGGGGCATTTTCAGGTTTTCCTTATCCTCTTTCCTCTATGCTACACATTATTTAGGTAGTTCCATTGTTGTCTAAACGTTGTTGCTTAAAAGAAAAAGATAGACGCCGACTCCTGTGAGGATGATGGATTCGTATTCTTATTATTTTCGTATGATAATTCTTCCAAATATTTTTATCTTTTAAAATATTTTTTATAAAGTAAAATATGTAAATATTTTTTCATTACAGAAGTTTTTTTTATTGAGTTAGAAAAATGATAAATTAATAAAAAAAAATGCAATGGATAATATGATAATTAATAAAATTAAAATTATTTTAATCTTAATCTTAATTCTAAAAAATAATATTTAATATATATCTATTTAATTTCTCTTAATACCAATTCTCAGTTTCTTCACCATCTGGGACGGAACTACATGGGAGGCGGGGGAAGCAATTACCCCCAAAACTTTGATGGTTTAATTGGTTTTAGGTCATTAACATTTTTGAAATCATTACAATTAAATCATTACCTCTCCCAAATTTATTTAGTTTTAATTATATTTAGCACCCTTTTACTTTCAAAAATAAAATTTTGACTTTTAATTTTTTGGTTTAATTGCACTTTAAGATCCTTCAATTTTAAAATTAGTGAAATTAAACCATAACTCATTTAATTTTTATGCTTTGTTTAATTTTAAAGATCCTTCATAGTTCAATACTGACTCCATCTCTATTCATCATTCATTTTTTCATCACTCTCGGTGCTAATTTTTCATTCAAGGAACCGCGACAAAACAATCCTATAAGGGAATGTTTATGTATTTTTACCCTTTTTAAACTACAAAACATCATAATTCTTTCCACCAACACACATGCAACAACCTGCATTACTGCTGCTAAAGATTCTCCAAGGTTGTCCTTAGGAGACTAGGAGTGGCCCAGCCCTATAACATTTTGGTCTTTATATGACAAAACATTAAATTCTTAATGAAATTGATTAACATAGTATCATAAAGAAAGTATATAATTAAGTTATACCAACTGATAAACTAACTCGTTCTTCGGTATTAAGATACTAATAACGCTTAACCACCTAACTTATTCAACTATTACAAACTCAAATCATGCGATATAGCATGTTGTTATTAAAATCAGATTACTTTTTAACACAACATTTTAAGTTAATGGATTAGCACGAGCAATCAATGATCATGCACCAAACAGTATCAAGTACGGTGATTGTTTTAGTTATCTACCTCTCTACTCTCTTTTAACACATTAAATAATAAAATTCACCTTAAATTATTCAATTATTAATTTAACTACAAATAAATCATTTAATATATTATATATATAATTTTATCACTTAATTAAATATTACTACAATTTAATCATTGGAAAACTCACTCAAACCGAACTTACATCTTACCAAATGTTATTATAACTATCATACAACTTTTTTAATACAATATACTCATTAATACTTATTCCCACTGCATCTATTAATACTAATCTTAGTCTCTATATAATATACTAATGAAAATTTTACCTTAATCAACAGTTAACTTAAGGTTCAATTTAAATCGTAGTTTACAAATGAATGATTCGGAGACTTTACTTTTGAGTTTTAAGCAGAATTTTAATGTAGTTGCCTCAGTTTGTAAGTGTTAGTTTTTTTTTGCTATGGATTAGTAGAATAACTTTTGTATTGTATCATGAGGACACATTAATAAAAATATGGGCCTTTTTTATTCATTCGCGGATGGCAGGTGAAAAATCCAAAGATGGGGTGTCTGTTCCAAAGAAGGGAAGTAGGTAAATAATGATTGCTTTTGAATAACCATAATGCATTATTAATGCTCTTTGGCGAAGCATCGTAGATGGAAAAGCTATATGGTGTTGATAGTGATCTTTTAATTATAATTATGTATTTTTAAGGGTTTCTTCTGTAACATTGTGAAAAAAATTCTTAAAGTGGTGTGTTCCAACTTACACACCCTTTAATTTGAAATGATTCAGTTAGTGGGGGGCTTTATCTAGTTTCATAATGAAATATTGTGAATTTCTGCTCTTAATTGCCACTCCATTGTGGAATTGTTACTTTTATAGGTTATTTATAAATTCTAATCTGCTTTATGAAAGAAAACTAGATGGAAGTTAATGATATGGTGATATTGGTCACATCTTACATAGTATAAAAGAAAAATGAAAAGTTGCACTTCCAGTCAACAAGCTGCAATGGAGTAATTAGAGATGGCAAAAGAAATCATTAATTTTTATTTGTAAAATCAATTTAAATGAATGGTTGTCATGCAATTTTGGCCATTATTTTTTTTTCATTTGACATTACTCCATGTTATACTTTGCATCATCGACATCAAGTTAGTTCATCCTGCTATTATGTTCAATTTTTTTTTGCTTGGATAGGTGTGAAATATAGAACTTCAGATCAAAATTATGGTCAGTTTTATCATTGAGTTGAAGGGAAAGTAAATGGACATTGTGTCCTTTACTTCAGATCACTAAAGCCATCATCTCCATTAGATTTTAATTCATACGAGTTGGGATTAGTTGCATGAATCGTTTCTTGAAGGATTTTCAAGCTTCTTAGATAACATTATCTTAAGTTACATTGAATTCTAAACAGAAGTAGCGAAACTGTTTTTTTTTTTTTGGCTGGTTTGGCCTCACATTATAACATGCCACTATTCCTCCAATCTTTTATCTCAGTAACATTTTGAACTGTTCATTTTTTCTAAAGGATTTTGTAGTAGTTTCAGTTTATGATAGTAGAAGAATGATGCTCATATTAGGTGTAAGTTGGATAATACTGGGTTTCATACATCTGCCGCTTAATGCTATTGAACTACTTAATTTTATTCTTTGGAGGAGGCTGGTCCAGCATTACACTCAAATAACAGAAATTTGTCTAAACAAAGTCTACTGATGAAATATAAGAACTAGTTCAGTAAGCTTCAATGTGCAAAACAAAAAATGGCTCCACAGGAAATTATTCTTTAAAGTTTATTGATGAGCAAAAGTAAAAAGCTTTGATAAAGAATGGATGGAACTCTGAAAACGAATTTCTCTGAAAAATAGAATTTTATCTTTCAAGTAATTTCCACAGGTATGTTCCATCTTTCATACCACCTCCTTCGGCAGCCAAGGGAAAGGGGTCTGAGAAGAAGGTGAATTTTATTAACGAAATGACAGAACACCTTTTCATTTATTTTATTGTCAACTATGTTTCCTACTTTGTGATTTTCTCATTTGGTCTAAACATTTCCCATGCCTTTTGCTGAAGGAGGAGGAGAGGATGAAGGAGATAAGGGAAAGTCTCGAAATATTGATCATTTTATGGAGGAGCTGAAGCATGAACAAGAGATGAGGGAGAGGAGAAATCTGGAACGTGAACATTGGCATGATGGGTTTCATAGTGATAGTTCAGCTGTAAGTGGGATTCAACTTTGTATTCACTCATATGGTAATTTCATCAACATTTCATGCATCTTGCACTTTTTTCCCTTTGTTTCCTTCACTTAGATGTACAATGCTTTATTTGTTAGCATCTCCATCTTTCATGGTATTTTCCCCTATTTTTACTTCTTTGCTATAACAATATATGAATCTTATCCCTTGGTTGTTCCTATCCCAGCCATCTAGTCGCTTTGATGAACTGCCTGATGATTTTGATCCTAGTGGAAAACTGCCTGGATCACTTGATGATTCTGATCCTCAAACAAATCTCTATGTTGGAAATCTCTCACCAAAGGTATGTTTGTTGTTTTCAAGCTCATGTCCTTTATCTAATTTGCTCCATAATGGCTATGTGATTGATTTGTTTGTAACCAAATTGTTTACGATATAGGTTGATGAAAATTTTCTTCTGCGGACTTTTGGAAGATTTGGATCTATTGCAAGTGTGAAGATTATGTGGCCTAGGACAGAGGAGGAGCGAAGACGGCAAAGAAATTGTGGTTTTGTGGCTTTCATGAATAGAGCTGATGGACAAGCTGCAAAAGATGAAATGCAAGGTATTGTCCCAGAGCTTTTATGTAGATATCTTGAGCGGTCCTTTTTGTTCTAGTAAAACAGTAGTAAAATGTTAATGTGAAGCATTTGTACATAGTGATATCTAATTTCCAAGGGGCTTTCTTTTGGTGTAATAGCGTTTTCTAATTTTCAATGTTTAGTAAATGCTAAGACGCCCTGTGCTTATATCATTTTATGATTTATTGGTAACTGATCGAAGATATGTTTTGTTTGACAGGTGTTATTGTCTATGAATATGAATTGAAAATTGGGTGGGGTAAATCTGTTGCTCTTCCATCACAAGCATTACCTGCTCCCCCACCTGGACAAATGGCCATCAGGAGTAAGGATGATGGCTGTGTTCTTTTGCACAAAATTTGAACCTCACTTGAATAAATTGCATTTATTGTTTTGAATTGGAGATGCTTTAAGATCAAAGTTCCTCTTTAAGTGAGGTTTTGATATTATAACTTTGGGTTGAGTAGGCAGTTCACAAAAGCCAAGCCACTTCCTGTTGCTTGTGCATGCCTACTTCTGAAGCTTAATTTCTGACTGGCAGGGTAGTTCTATAATCTTATATGGCCCTTCAGGCCTACCAGTCAAACCTGTTCCAAATCAGAATTCTGAACTGGTAACTTAAATGAATTATTTCCTTTTTTTTATTTCTCTGAAAAATAATTATTATTCACTGTTGATTTGTCTTTGTGTCAGAGGTAATTCTGATTCTTCTATTCTGGAGTTATGTTGATTTTTTTGGATGCCAGGTTCTTACACCAAATGTTCCAGATATAATGGTCACTGCACCTGAGGATGGTCATCTCTGCCATGTGATAGATACAATTGTTGGAAAAGTAAAGAAAATAGGATTAGAAAGAGGAGTTGATTTTTTCAACAATGGAGAGCATATTTTCAGTAAATGGGGCACCGAATTCGGTGTCTTAATTTTTAATTATAATTGAAATAGGATTAATTACAATATTAGTCTCTTAGCTTCAACTATAAATACCCTAACCCATTTAGCTTCAAAATCATCCCAAAATCATTTCTTTCTCCCAATACTAGAGAGTTTCTTGTGAGTAGTGAGTGTTTTGTAAACACCTGTAAATTTTCTCTCTTAGTAAAAGATCTGCAGCAGTCCGGAGACGTAAGCACAATTGGCTGAACTCCGTTATCAATTTTCGGGAAATATTTTTTCCGCTTTTATTTCGCATTCTCACTAATCTGGTTATAGGGAAATTACTTGTTACTCGTTTATTTCCCAACAACTGGTAATCAGAGCTTTTGGTTGTGAATTTTGTCAATTTTTTGCGATGTTACTATTCATTATTATTCATCATTGTTCACGTGAATAGTGAATTTTGTGAATAGTAAAAAAAATTTGGTGATACAATTTGTCGACGGAGGTGTTTTAATACACAGTGGTTCGCAAGAATTGTCAGAAACGATCCAAACGAAACCAGATTCAAGTGGGAGCGATGGCTGCAGACGAAGGGAATGTGAAAATTGAAAAGTTCGATGGTGCGGACTTTGGCTTTTGGAAGATGCAGATTGAAGATTTTCTGTACCAAAAAAATCTATATCAACCTCTCTCAGGAAAACAAACCATAGGGCAGGAAGAATGAAGACTGGGCTCTTCTCGACAGACAAGCCCTAGGAGTTATCTGACTGACGTTATCCCGCAATGTTGCTTTCAACATAGCAAACATAGCAAAGGAAAAGACCACGACGGGTCTTATGGCGGCTCTCTCCAGTATGTATGAGAAATCATTGGCCTCAAACAAAGTTATTTTGATGAGGCGATTATTCAATTTGTGGATGGCGGAAGGGGCATTAGTGGCTCAACACTTGAATGAACTCAACACAATCACAACCCAGTTGAGTTCCGTGGAAATTGAATTCGATGATGAAGTTCGAGCTTTAATTCTCTTATCATCTCTACTAGATAGTTGGAATACTACTGTTACAGAAATTCAACGGAGAGAATCAGGTGAAGCATCAACCTCCTCAGTCTTACACATGGAGTCTAGAGGGAGAACTTCAGAAAGAAATTCAAATCGTGGCAGATACAAATTCAGAAGGAGAAAATCAAGAACGGGAAAGAAAGATTATACTTGTTATAATTGTGGCAACAATGGTCACTTTAAAAGAGATTGTCGAGCACTGAAGAAAGATACCGGCGCACAAGAATCTGCCAACATGACAGAGGAGACAGGTGATGCCATGATTCTAAGCGTCAACAGTCTAATTGAATCATGGATCTTGGATTCAGGGGCATCTTTCCACTCCACCCCATGCCAAGAAATCATGGAGAACTATGTCAGTGGTGATTTTGAGAAGGTTCATCTAGCTGCTGATGATGAAACCTTGAAGATCGTCGGAAAAGGAGACATCCGACTAAAGTTGCCAAACCAGACCACCTGGACGCTGAAAGGTGTGAGACATATTCCTGGTCTCAAAAGAAATTTGATTTCTGTTGGACAGCTTGATGGAGAAGGATATAACACAACCTTTTCAGGCTGTGAATGGAAGATTACCAAAGGAGCACTCGTCATTGCTCGTGGTAAGAAGACTGGTACTTTCTATGTAACCTCAAATTTAGAGAATATCATTGCAGCCGCAGATGCTGATGGAAAATCAAACCTATGGCACCAAAGGCTTGGCCATATGAACAAGAAAGTGATGAAGACGCTTTTGTCAAAAGGGAAGCTACCGGATCTAAAGAATGTAGATGTCGGACTATGTGAGGATTGCATCTTTGGCAAACAAAAGAAAGTCAGTTTTGCAAAGATTGGCAAGACACCCAAGGCAGAAAAGTTAGAGTTGGTTCATTAT
Source organism: Hibiscus syriacus (assembly GCF_006381635.1). NCBI lineage: Eukaryota > Viridiplantae > Streptophyta > Magnoliopsida > Malvales > Malvaceae > Hibiscus > Hibiscus syriacus. Next base: position 7,067 of record NW_024063496.1, on the reverse strand, counting down.
GATGTATGGGGACCATCTCCAGTTCCATCTCTTGCAGGCTCATTATATTATGTCACCTTCATCGATGATTCAACAAGGAAGGTGTGGGTTTATTTTCTGAAGAAGAAATCAGAAGTCTTTGATACCTTCAGAAAATGGAAGGCCATGGTGGAAAATGAGACTGGTTTGAAAATCAAGCGTTTGAGGTCTGATAATGGAGGAGAGTATAGAAATAGAAGATTCAGAGAATTTTGCGCAAACAATGGGATCAAGATGGAGACAACAGTTCCCATGACACCCTCAGCAGAATGGCGTAGCAGAGCGTATGAATAGAACTCTGAATGAACGTACCAGAAGCATGAGGATACATGCCGGATTACCCAAATTTCTATGGGCTGAAGCTATCAACACTGCAGCTTACCTGATCAACCGTGGGCCCTCAGTTCCTTTGGATGGCAGAATACCAGAGGAAATTTGGAGCAAAAAAGAAATAAACCTTTCACACTTAAGAGTGTTTGGTTGTATTTCTTATGTACACATAGATTCTGCTGAAAGAAGTAAACTTGATTCAAAGTCCAACAAATGCGTCTTTGTTGGTTATGGTGGTGATGAGTTCGGTTACCGATTTTGGGACTACGAAAATCAAAAGATCATCAGAAGCAGAGATGTCATTTTCAATGAGAATGTGATGTACAAAGACAGGTCAACTGTAGAATCAAGTAGCTCCAATACCGAAGCTGAAACAAAAGAATTTGCTGAGTTCGAGGAGATTTCTAGAAATGATGTTCAGATCAATCCTGAAGCAGTTCAAGAAGAACCAGGCACACCAGAACTGAGACGCTCCTCCAGAATTCCTAAACCAACCCAACGGTATTCTCCTTCTTTGCACTACTTGTTGCTGACCCGATAATGGTGAACCAGAGTGCTCTGATGAAGCAATGCAAGTGGAGGATTCAGTCAAGTGAGAGTCTTCCATGAAAGATGAGATGGACTCGCTTATGTCAAATCATACGTGGTAATTAGCTGAATTACCACCATGTAAGAAAACGTTCTACAACAAGTTGATTTACAAGATCAAAGAAGAGAACGATGAGAGAAAACGTTGCAAAGCAAGATTGGTTGTGAAAGGCTTTCAGCAAAAAGAATGTATTGACTACAATGAAATTTTCTCTCTAGTCGTAAAACTGTCTATAATCAGACTGGTGTTGAAAATTGTAGCTGCAGAGAATTTACATCTTGAGCAGTTAGATGTAAAGACAGCTTTTCTTCATGGCGATTTGGAGGAAGAAATCTATATGAGGCAGCCAGAAGGCTTCATAGAGGCAGGCAAGAAAAACCTGGTATGCAGGTTGAAGAAGAGCTTGTATGGTTTAAAACAAACTCCTAAACAGTGGTACAAGAAGTTCGACAACAGCTTCATTATTTTATTGTTGTATGTTGATGACATGCTTGTTGCAGGTTCAAACATGCAAGAGATTATAAACTTGAAGCAAAAATTGTCGAAGCAGTTTGCAATGAAAGATCTGGGCGCTGCAAAGCAGATTCTAGGGATGAGGATCAAGAGAGACACAAAGTCGGGGACTTTGATGTTATTACAGACTGAGTATATCAACAAAGTACTCTCCAAGTTCAACATGCAAGATGCTAAACCAGTAAGTACACCTTTAGGTGTTCATTTTAGACTCTCCAAAGAACAGTCACCAAAGACGAAGGAAGAACGTGCACACATGGTGAAGGTGTCGTATGCCTCAGCAATTGGAAGTCTGATGTATGCCATGGTTTGTACCAGATCAGATATTGCTCATGCAGTGGGAGCTGTTAGCAGGTACATGAATAATCCAGGCAAGGTACACTGGGAAGCAATCAAATGGATCCTCAGTTATTTGCGAGGTACCACAAACAAAACACTTTGTTTTAAAGGTGGAGATACAATACTGACAGGATATGTAGATGCTGACTTAGCCGGAAATGTTGACATCAGAAAAAGCACTACGGGGTATGTATATACTCTAGGAGGTACTGCAATGAGTTGGGTTTCTCAACTACAGAAGATAGTTGCTCTCTCCACAACTGAAGCAGAATATGTCGCTGTTACGGAAGCCAACAAGGAGATGATGTGGCTCCAAAGTTTCTTGGAAGAGTTAGGCAATAAACAAGAAAACAATGTCTTGTACTGCGACAGTTAAAGTGCTATCCATCTAGCAAAGAATCCGTCTTTTCATTCCAGGACGAAGCACATACAATTACGATATCATTTTATTCGGTCTCTTCTGGAAGATGGGATTTTGAAACTTGAAAAGATTAGCGGAGCTCAAAATCTGGCAAACATGTTGACAAATACGGTGACCATGGACAAACTGAAGTTGTGTTCAGCTTCAGTTGGCATGCTAGAGTAACAAGACCAGAAATACTGTTGCATTGATCAAGGTGTGAAGACAAATTAAAATCAGTATTCAAGTGGGAGATTGTTGGAAAAGTCAAGAAAATGGGGCTAGAAAGGGGAGCTGATTTTTTCAACAATGGGGAGCACATTTTCAGCAAAGGGAGGCACCGAATTCAGTGCCCCAATTTTTAATTATAATTGAAATATGATTAATTACAAGATTAGTCTCTTAATTTCAACTATAAATACCTTAACCCATTTAGTTTCAAAATCATCTCATCCCAAAATCATTTATTTCTCCCAATACTAGAGAGTTTCTTGTGAGTAGTGAGTGTTTTGTAAACACCTGTAAATTTTCTCTCTTAGTAAAAGATCTGCAGCAGTTCGGAGACGTAAGTACAATTGGATCAACTCCGTTATCAATTTTCAGGTTCGCATTCTCACTAATCTGGTTATAGGAAAATTACTTGTTACTCGTTTATTTCCCAACAACAATGGCACTTTATGTTCTTGAGGAGGTTGTGACTTCGAACAAGCTATTATGGAGGGGGTAGTTGCAATCCTCTATTCAACTTTTCGTTTGAACTCGGCTCAAAAGAACATATTTACTACTTCTGGAGACTGTATTCTTTCGCTCAGGTTCATTGTCTCAATGCATCTTAATCTTGTCTCTGGTGTCATAACCATGAAATGCTATGCTTTGGTTTATATGTGAATAAGGAATGTAGTTGAAGAGTTTCAATGTTTGTGGAAATGTAGGGTGATACTCTTCAAAGGTGGCAGACAGAGCCTTTTATCATGATAACTGGTAGTGGAAGGTAATTATGTCCCAACATTTTAAACTTTCATGAAATTCTTTTCTAGAGTGTTTCGGCACTATTTTATGATGCATAGCTTTTATATTTTTAAATGGATACCACCACCTTTGCCAGTGGCTAAAAGTCCAGAGCATGAAAAGGAGTCCTCTGCAACGTATGCTGCAGGAAGAAGCAGGGTATTCCAGAGACGAACATATCTTTTTCCAGATTGTGTTCTCTCTCTCTCTCTCTCTCTCTCTCTCTTTTTCTCTGTGTGTGTGATTTGAATGAGTTAATAATCCTTTATTGTACTATTTTACAGCGGGTGGACCCAGAAAGAACACTTAGTGATCCACAAAGGGAAAAATTTTAGGACATGCTACGGGCATTGACATTGGAGAGGTGTCAGATAAAAGAGGCCATGGGTTTTGCTTTGGATAATTCTGATGCTGCTGGAGAGGTATTGCTTATCTGCAGCACACCTTATTGACTTTCATCATCTTAAAGTTGTCTTCTACTCTCAAACTGTTATGGCTCCTTGACGATTCATTTTCTTGAAAGTTAGAGTGTAGAATTGTTAACCAAAATGATTTTTTTAAAAGGCCAGGGGTAAAACATCCAAAGTCTAGTACTGGCAAGTGACTATCTGCACAATACTATTTATCCTTCTGCATTCTAAATCTTAAACAATAGTGTGAGATGTTGAATTAAAATAGAGTAAAAACTCTAATTGATCGATAAGAAGAAAAAACTCTTTAGAATAATCTCACAAAATTGTAAAAGGGAAGAACTCTTAAGAAAGCTTTCAAATGCTTATAATTAAGCTTTGATTGTTGGATGATAAAACTCAAATACAAGTAGGGTATTTATAGGTTACAAGAAACAATCTAAACCACTCATTAAAATAAATACTAAATAATTTAAACCATTGAAATTAAAACATGAGAAAAATACTTAATTTTCAGCTAACTAAATTGATGTAAGCAATGACATCAAAACTAAATTGATGTAAGCAATGACATCAAATTAATTTTGGTGTGAACTTATTTAAGCTAATATTGAATTTTCAACATGAGAACATTAATTTGATGCTCTTTTTCCCCTTTCTTGCAATGCAGGTGGTTGAAGTATTGACAGAGTCTTTGACACTTAAAGAAACACCTATCCCAACAAAAATTGCAAGGCTTATGCTTGTCTCTGACATTCTTCATAATAGCAGTGCTCCTGTTAAAAATGCATCTGCTTACCGCACCAAATTTGAAGCAATTTTACCTGATATAATGGAGAGTTTTAATGATTTGTACCGCAGTGTAACAGGATGGATCACTGCAGAAGCCCTGAAGGTGGGTATAATTTTAACCCTTTATCCTGTTTCTAATTTGCTTACTGTTTTGTTTTGTGGGTGCTGCTAAATGAACCAGCTTGTGGCTGTGTGCATGGTTATTATCTCTGTTCTTGAGTTTTAAGGTGACCTATTCTCATTTCTGCAGGAACGGGTTCTGAAAGTGTTGCAAGCATGGTCAGATTGGTTTCTTTTTTCAGATGCATATGTGAACGGACTGCGGGCTACTTTTCTTAGATCAGGAAACTCTGGTGTGGTGCCATTCCATTATATTTGTGGTGATGCACCAGAAAATTGAAAAGAAGATTAGCATGGAAGATGCAGTTGATGGGATTAAAGCTAATTAAGATACTGCATTGGCCATGGGCAAGGTGCTGCTATGAAGGAGTTAATGGATCTCCCACTTGCTGAGTTGGTAAGACGGTGTAGACATAATGGATTATCACTTGTTGGTGGTAGAGAAATAATGGTTGCACGACTATTAAGTCTAGAAGATGCCGAAAAGCGGAGGGGTTATGACCTAGATGATGAGTTGAAACAGCGATCTAGTTATAGTCGATGTTCTAGTGGCCAGAGAGGTGCAAACATTGAAGCAGAAGCAGTGGGATTGTCTGGACGGACTCGTTATGCAGAGGATGAGATCTCTTTACAACGCAAAGGGTCTGTACCTCTGACCGAAACCCTTCCAATCCCACAGCCTGAACTAAAAGCATTCACAAAGAAAGAGAAAATTGATCCTGTTTTACCAGCCTCAAAATGGTCCAGGGAGGATAATGACAGTGATGATGAAGGAAAGAGAAGCTCACAGGGTCTGGGGTTGAGCTATTCGTCTTCTGGAAGTGAGAATGCTGGTGATGGTCCTAGTAAGGCTGATGAATTGGACTTTGGAACTGAGGTAAACGTTCCAGTTCTATCTGAAAGTGCAATGAATGAAGAGCAGAGGTATTGCAATTTTTTAATTATAGCAAGTTCTTTATTTCTTAATGCTACAGAAAACAAAACAAAATGTTCTTATAAACTCTTAGCAACTGCATTCGCTCATGCAGTCCTTAACGTTGCTTTTTCATGTATATAACACCATAGGCAAAAGTTAGGGCAGCTGGAGGTTGCTCTTATTGAATACCGCGAATCCCTCGAGGAACAATGAATTAAAAACGCCGAGGATATTGAGAAAAGGGTTGCGGTTCATCGAAAACAGCTTGAATCTGAATATGGTTTATCATATTCCACTGAAGATATTTCAGGAAGAAGTTATTTTGCCGGTTGACAAGATACTGATACTTGTGAAGACTAGTAATTGTGTCTCTTTCAAAATTGAATGCATATAGTAATGTCATTTTTTACACTATTGAAATTGCAGAAAGAACATCAAGAGAGGAGAGATAGGTGGGATGATGTGCATGACTCTTCAAGAAAGCGGCATCGGAGTCAAAGCCAAAGTGAGAGACCTCCAATGAAACCATCAAACAGAGGCAGGGACAGAGTAAACGATTCAGAAAAGGACCGTGAAAGGCACAGAGAAAGAGATATATATCATGATGTGCAAAATGAAAGGGGGAGATAGGGAGCGAGACCGATGGGAAAGAGTGGAAGCAGAGGGATGACCATGACAGAGATAGAGGTAGAGAGAGAGGGAGGGATAGAATGAAATGAGAGAGAGATGCATCCCATTGCCTAGCTTTCATTGATTTCAATTCAACTTAGTTGATTCCCTTCTCTTGAGGGACTGTAAAAGCGTATCAAGTGACTTTGAATTATGTGAATGATTAAAGTCAACCATTACCTACCATCGACGCTGTTAACAAGAGACCAACTCAATGTTCTTGGGTTCTTCAGCTTTGGTTTCAGCCTCGATCTCCGTCTTTTCAACTCAACATTCAGTAGAAGGATGGAAGAACTGGAATCACCTCTTGGTATCAAAAACGGAATGGTGAAAGTCTCAACATGTTTGGAATCAATATTGGCAGCCATAGATTCTTGAACTTTGTACCAGTAACATTCAGCAAGGGAAGCAGCAAGTCACCTCCCCATGAAGATGAGAAGAGTCCCAACATTGTCAATGAACATCAGCAAGGAAAAGAAGGTGCCTGAAGGACAAAGTACAAGTAGGGGCATCCATTTGTGTCTAAAATTAATCGAGTCACAGTTTCACCGATGACAACAATAGATAATCAAGATGGCACCAATTGAGAAAATGTAATACTCACCCGCATCAATATACACTGGGTCTCTTCGTAATCAAGGAGATCATATACCTGAGAGATTAAGGGACCGTCCATCGAGTCGGTGTACCGATAGAACGATCCCTCATTTATTTTAAAGCTCTGTGCGAAGGATAGAAACATGGCCTGCAATGTGCAAGCATTTTAAGCCAATTAATTGGACCCCAAAAACAGTAACACCAACCCATGGTTCATCACCTTCCTCCACCATAGCTGTAACTAAAAGGCAACGATATTGATCGGGGTCACTCAGTTTTCTCGACATGAGAACAAAGTTGAATCTGCTGAAGTTGTGAGCTTTGAAAAGCTGAAGAGGATGTTAACCCAGTTTGATCAAGTTTCCC